>NC_085988.1:12117457-12137457 GCF_030014385.1 Trichomycterus rosablanca
CAGATATGTACACACAAATACACACATACACACACACACACATATATAGATATATATTCTAATCCACAGATATGTACACACATACACACACACACACACATATTCTCTCATCCACACACATATATGTACACACAAATACACACATACACACACACACACACACACACACATATAGATATATATTCTAATCCACAGATATGTACACACATACACACACACACACAAACACATACACACACACTTATATTCTCTCATCCACACACAAATATGTACACACACACATACACCTGAAAAATACACACACACACACACACACACACACACACACACACACATATATATATATATACACACACACAAACATGCACATACACACCCCCACACACCCCACACACAAAGACGCACACACCTTTACACACACACACATACTCTCATACACACTAATATGTACACACACACACACACACATTCTCTCATCTACACACACACATATATTATCTCATACATACATGAATATGTACTCACACAAACACACACACACACACACAGAACCCCCCCCCCCCCCCCCCCCCACCCCACACACACGTCTCATTTCAGAACCAGATTCTATTAAAACAGAGTGACCTCTGTGTGATCTTTCCAGCTAGAACAACAGCCGCTCTTCTGTGAAGCTTCTCACAAGACTTTGAAGTATGGCTGTGGGAATTTTAGTTTGTATGGCTGGGCACTGATGTTGGTCAGGAAAGCCTCAGTTGGTGTTCCAGTTTATTCCCGAGCTGTTGAGTGGGGCTCAGGTCAGGACTCTGGAGTTTCATGTCTTTATAAAGCTTGCTTTAATGCTGGAGCAGGAAAGGTCCTTCCCTAATCTACTGCTTAAAATGGGAAGTGTATCATTTCCTTTATATCATTGATTTGTTACACCTGATAGCAACTGTTGTGGCTAAAACACAAAATTATAAGGGACGTCCACTTACTTTTGTGCTTATAGTGTATAATGACTTCAGTACTTATCAGAGGATTTATCTAAAGCAACATACTTCTATCACTGAATACAATTCCAGCTATTGACCTTGGCCTTGCTCTGGGGCCCAACGGGTGGGGCTCAAACCGGCAACCTTGTGATTAATCATCCAGTACTCTAACCGCTCAGCAACCACTGCTTTTTGTTTAAAAAAATAATGATCAGAAACTTGCTTATTCACTGCAGCATTCAGACTGTTCTGTGGCATCTAAATTGTGGACAGTTTTGTTTTCTTTAATGATCCTTGTCAGGTCTAGACGTGAACTGGAGTCACCTGTTGTACTTTCAATCGACCGGACGCAGTTTGGAAAGACACAAATGGGTCCATTAGAGCCCTTAGTTTACACAAAAACAAAACCCTGACGTCCAGGAGACACAAATTATAGCACGACAGAGATCAGAGCAGGTAAATAAAACAACATCTGAGACTTTGAGAGTCTCCAGGACCACAGTGGCTTCAATAATTATAAGATAGAGGAAACTTGGCACAACCTTGAACCTTCCTAGAATGGCGGTCTGGACAAATTGGGCCTTCGGGTATTCAAACCCTGGATGTGTTCATTTTTAAGAAAACAGTTAAGGTAGCATCGAGACTCGGGAAGCATCTTGATACATAACTGCATGAGTAAAACAAAGGTGAATGAATAAATGAATGAATGGATGAATAGATGAATGAATGCATTAATGGATGGATGGATGGATGGATGAATAAATGGATTAATGAATGAATTGATGAATAGATGAATAATTGGATGAATGGATAAATATATTAATGAATGAATAGATAAATGGATGGATGAATGGATGGATGAATGGATGGATAAATGGATGGATGAATGGTTGGATGAATGAATGAATAAATGAATGAATGAATAGATGGATGGATGGATAAATGAATGAATGAATAGATGGATGGATGGATGGATAAATGAATGGATGAATAGATAAATGAATAAATGGATGAATGAATAGATGAATGTATGAATGGATGGATGAATGAATGAATGAATAAATAAATGAATGGATGGATGAATGAATGGATGAATGTATGGTTGAATAAATGAATGGATAAATGAATGGATGGATAGATGAATTAATGGATGAATGGATGGATGAATAAATGAATGGATAAATGAATGGATGGATGGATCAATTAATGGATGGATAGATGAGTAGATGAAAGAATAAATGCATTAATTAATTAATGGATAAATTGATTAATGGATGAATGCATTAATAAATGAATGAATGGATGAATGGATGGATGGATGGAAGAATGAATGGATGGATGGCTGGATGAATAGATGAATGAATTAATCGATACATGGATAAATGGATGGATATATGAGTAGATGAAAGAATGAATGAATTAATTAATTAATGAATAAATGGATTAATGAATGAATGGATGAATGAATAGATGAAAGATTGAATTGAATGAATTAATTAATTCTTTTCGCCAGTCAGTGGAGGATTCTCACAGAGAGCTTTAACATACATGGGGGAACACGCTATGCTCTTTGTATTTCTCCACCGTTCAGACCAGAACTTTCACCAGGCAGTATTGAATGTGTTGATGGTGAAAATGGAAAATACCCACCGAGCCACGGTGCCACCCCCAGTGCAGTCTTGGCATTTTTTGATGGTTCCTGTGAAATACTTGAGGACGTTCCTCTGTTTCTGAAGTTAAAATGGAATTATTGGAGTTAATGGAGCATCTCGCCCCCTCCGTTCATCCTCAAACTCCTTCATCTGACCAGCACTGGCGTTCTGACCGCTGTAGTCCAGCGTGACGCTAACAGGTCTTAGCAGGAACAGATGGGACAGGACCCACCGCAGATCTCTGACGCGTGCATTAATGTGTTGTGACTGCAGGATGGTAACGTACAGAGCGGCGGCGGTGACTGTGTGACGTATCCAGCGCAGATGTTAGAGGGTTCCTCACACACAGGAACATCAGGAACGGTTCAGACTTGCTCTATCAGAACCGCAGATGGTAAACGTGCCAAAGGATTATGCTTCCGCTCTGTACGTTATGTTTAACATGTTTTCTTTACATCTGCATCCATGAGTGTTCTCTACATACCTCACATGTCTCAGAGATATGAAGATGATACATTAAAGCCTCATTAAATCAACCATAACTGCATGAGTGAGTGGGTGGGTGGTTGTGTGAGTGAGTGAGTGAGTGGGTAAACGAATGTTAGAGTGAGTGAGTGAATGAGTGAGTAAATTAGTAAGTAAGCGGGAAGGAAATTAGTGAACAGGTGAGGGAATGGGCTAATGAATCATGGAGTGAATGAGTGAACAGGGGAGGGAATGGGCTAATGAATCATGGAGTGAATGAGTGAACAGGTGAGGGAATGGGCTAATGAATCATGGAGTGAATGAGTGAGCAGGTGAGGCAATGGGCTAGTGAATCAAGGAGTGAATGAGTGAACAGGTGAGGGAATGGGCTAATGAATCATGGAGTGAATGAGTGAACAGGTGAGGGAATGGGCTAATGAATCATGGAGTGAATGAGTGAGCAGGTGAGGTAATGGGCTAGTAAATCAGGGAGTGAATGAGTGAACAGGTGAATCATGGAGTGAATGAGTGAACAGGTGAGGGAATGGGCTAATGAATCATGGAGTGAATGAGTGAACAGGTTAGGGAATGGGCTAATGAATCATGGAGTGAATGAGTGAACAGGTGAGGGAATGGGCTAATGAATCATGGAGTGAATGAGTGAACAGGTGAGGGAATGGGCTAATGAATCATGGAGTGAATGAGTGAACAGGTGAGGGAATGGGCTAATGAATCATGGAGTGAATGAGTGAACAGGTGAGGGAATGGGCTAGTGAATCAGGGAGTGAATGAGTGAACAGGTGAGGGAATGGGCTAATGAATCATGGAGTGAATGAGTGAGCAGGTGAGGCAATGGGCTAGTGAATCAGGGAGTGAATGAGTGAGCAGGTGAGGGAATGGGCTAGTAAATCAGGGAGTGAATGAGTGAACAGGTGAGGTAATGGGCTAGTGAATCAGGGAGTGAATGAGTGAACAGGTGAATCATGGAGTGAATGAGTGAACAGGTTAGGGAATGGGCTAATGAATCATGGAGTGAATGAGTGAACAGGTGAGGGAATGGGCTAGTGAATCAGGGAGTGAATGAGTGAGCAGGTGAGGGAATGGGCTAGTGAATCAGGGAGTGAATGAGTGAACAGGTGAGGTAATGGGCTAGTTAATCAGTGAGTGAATGAGTGAACAGGTGAGGGAATGGGCTAGTGAATCATGGAGTGAGTGAGTGAACAGGTGAGGGAATGGGCTAGTGAATCAGGGAGTGAATGAGTGAACAGGGGAGGGAATGGGCTAGTGAATCAGGGAGTAAATAAGTACACAGGTGAGGGAATGGGCTAGTGAATCAGGAAGTGAGTGAGTGAACAGGTGAGGGAATGGGCTAGTGAATCAGGGAGTGAGTGAGTGAACAGGTGAGGGAATGGGCTAGTGAATCAGGGAGTGAATGAGTGAACAGGGGAAGGAATGGGCTAGTAAATCAGGGAGTGAATGAGTGAACAGGTGAGGTAATGGGCTAGTGAATCAGGGAGTGAATAAGTACACAGGTGAGGGAATAGGCTAGTGAATCAGGAAGTGAGTGAGTGAACAGGTGAGGGAATGGGCTAGTTAATCAGGGAGTGAATGAGTGAACAGGGGAAGGAATGGGCTAGTGAATCAGGGAGTGAATGAGTGAACAGGCGAGGGAATGGGCTAGTGAATCAGGGAGTGAATAAGTACACAGGTGAGGGAATGGGCTAGTGAATCAGGGAGTGAGTGAGTGAACAGGTGAGGGAATGGGCTAGTTAATCAGGGAGTGAATGAGTGAACAGGGGAAGGAATGGGCTAGTGAATCAGTGAGTGAATGAGTGAACAGGTGAGGGAATGGGCTAGTGAATCAGTGAGTGAGTGAGTGAACAGGTGAGGGAATGGGCTAGTGAATCAGGGAGTGAATGAGTGAACAGGGGAAGGAATGGGCTAGTGAATCAGGGAGTGAATGAGTGAACAGGTGAGGGAATGGGCTAGTAAATCAGGGAGTGAATGAGTGAACAGGTGAGGTAATGGGCTAGTGAATCAGGGAGTGAATAAGTACACAGGTGAGGGAATGGGCTAGTGAATCAGGGAGTGAGTGAGTGAACAGGTGAGGGAATGGGCTAGTGAATCAGGGAGTGAATGAGTGAACAGGGGAAGGAATGGGCTAGTGAATCAGTGAGTGAATGAGTGAACAGGTGAGGGAATGGGCTAGTGAATCAGTGAGTGAGTGAGTGAACAGGTGAGGGAATGGGCTAGTGAATCAGGGAGTGAATGAGTGAACAGGGGAAGGAATGGGCTAGTGAATCAGGGAGTGAATGAGTGAACAGGTGAGGGAATGGGCTAGTGAATCAGTGAGTGAATGAGTGAACAGGTGAGGTAATGGGCTAGTGAATCAGGGAGTGAATGAGTGAACAGGTGAGGGAATGGGCTAGTGAATCAGTGAGTGAGTGAGTGAACAGGTGAGGGAATGGGCTAGTGAATCAGGGAGTGAATGAGTGAACAGGGGAAGGAATGGGCTAGTGAATCAGGGAGTGAATGAGTGAACAGGCGAGGGAATGGGCTAGTGAATCAGGGAATAAATGAGTGAACAGGTGAGGGAATGGGCTAGTGAATCAGGGAGTGAATTAGTGAACAGGTGAGGGAATTGGGCTAGTGAATCAGGGAGTGAATGAGTGAACAGGTGAATCATGGAGTGAATGAGTGAACAGGTGAGGGAATGAGCTAATGAATCAGGGAGTGAATGAGTGAACAGGTGAGGGAATTGGCTAGTGAATCAGGGAGTGAATGAGTGAGCAGGTGAGGGAATGGGCTAGTGAATCAGGGAGTGAATGAGTGAACAGGTGAGGGAATTTGGCTAGTGAATCAGGGAGTGAATGAGTGAACAGGTGAATCATGGAGTGAATGAGTGAACAGGTGAGGGAATGGGCTATTGAATCAAGTAGTGAATGAGTGAGCAGGGGAGGCAATGGGCTAATGAATCATGGAGTGAATGAGTGAGCAGGTAAGTGGCTTAAGGAATCAAGGTGTAAATGAGTGATTAAGTGAATTAGTGAATGAGTGAGTGAGTGAATAAATGAGTGAATGGGTAAATGAATGAGTGAGTGGGTGAATGAATAAGTGAGTGAGTGATTGAGTGTGTGAATGAATTAGTTTGTGTGTGAGTGAGTGGGTGAATGAAGAAGTGAGTGAGTGAGCGTGTGAATGAATTAGTTTGTGTGTGAGTGGGTAAATGAATGAGTGAATTATTAACATGTTCAGAAGTGGGATCATGCAGTGAAATGCAGTGGTTTGATTGTAGCTCCGTTAGTACATGAGCGGTAACGTGAGTCGCCCTTCACGGCTGGAGCCTGTAATGAGATGATCAGTGAGGCGTGGAGCTGGGACACTCGCTTTAAGTAGAACACAAAGACACGTCTAATGACCCCCCCCCCCCCCCCCCCCCCCAAACACCCCCACACGCCCCCCACCCCGCCCCATCCCAAAAAAAATGAATAAAAAAACCAGAGGGGAACGTCTTTGTCATTTATCGTTTTGGAAGAAGAGCATGGAGCTTCAGCTCAGTGTGAATCTCTGCATCATTTGGAGTGTGGACAGGGGATTTACTGATCGAAGCACCTCACCTGACCTTTGATCTAAAAGAGAAACCTTGATGAGATCACAAAACGTCTTTGATCTTCAGCACATGGATCCAGATCAGATTTGAAGATCAGTCGGATGGTTAGATGTTTAGTTGGTTCCTTAAATGTCACTTAATTTTGAGGCACGGCCTCTTAATGACTTACAGTTAACTGCA
Source organism: Trichomycterus rosablanca (assembly GCF_030014385.1). Lineage (NCBI taxonomy): Eukaryota > Metazoa > Chordata > Actinopteri > Siluriformes > Trichomycteridae > Trichomycterus > Trichomycterus rosablanca. Next base: position 12,124,336 of record NC_085988.1, read on the forward strand.
CCTGTGTACAGCTGGTGACTTCTCTGTGCTCATATAAAAGGGCTAGACGAAGGGAGAGAGGAAGCATTACAAGCTCCTTTACCTTTAGTAGTTCTGGCTTTATGGTTTAAGCTTGCTGTCTTCTTGAAACGTCTAGACCAGGGGTGTCAAACTCATTCACTCATTTCACAGAGGGCCACATCAGCATTACTGTGCCCCTCAAAGGGCCGATTGTAACGTATCCTGCTGTGATTGCAGTCTGTTGTTTTTCTTGGAGGCTGAATTCTGCATTTATATTGTTCTACTTTACCTCAGACACGGCCTCATAACACAAGAGACACACCGGTTTCCCTTCCTGAAGCACAAACTTGTTTTCACTTTCATTACACTTCCTCCTTCTGCTTAATTTTCTTACTGATCTTCTTGTACATTTTGGGATCATGTGTAAATATGTGTAACATCATCTACTGGCGGGACGTGTCACTTTGCAGGTCACAAAATCAGCCTGCATTTTGAGAGATGCAGTTTGTTTAGGATTTTACAGTGTATTTTAAGACAATTGTTCTGCCCTCACTAATAGTTTATCCCCCTTTCCCAGCTAGACAGACAGACAGACAGACAGACAGACAGACAGACAGACAGACAGACAGCTCCCTTCAGAATACAGTCGGTTTATTTGCTCGCCAGCTGTGTGATACACTGTGTGCACCAGAATGAAGTAAAAATACAAACAATAAAAACAAAGAACTTAATACAGTAAAAGCACACAGCTGTAGTCAAGTGTTACATCTGGTACAATATGAGATTTAACCAAACGTAAAATAGCGCTAAGGAGTTAGCATTTAGTGTGAAGATACTAATTGCTATAGTAACGGTAACAATTGTATTTAATTACAGTAAATTTGTAATTAAAACGCTGTGATATACTCACTAAACATTTACAAACAACTGAGAATATAAACGCCACTACTTACAGACGATGCTTCTGTATTATACTGCAAGATAATTATTTATATTTATTATTATTGTTTACATTACTACCCACGTTCTTTTGCCGTAAAAGTCACATGGCTTCTCAGCGAAGGTCAGAGTTAGTTGCCATGACTACGATGTCAACAGTTAAAGGCGCAGGTGTCTCATTAAATTATAAGCGCGTCTCTGTAACGACTCGAACCATCACAACAATCGTACAGTCGCTTACGCTCTCGCCGGATCTGGCCCGCGGGCCGTGAGTTTGACACCCCTGGTCTAGACTTTTTTTTTCTGCAATTAGTCACAAATTCCCACAGACACACTTTTAAATCTTCTGAACAGCCTTTAACCTTGAGCTTGGTTAAAGGCGCTATATAAGTTGAACTTATTATTATTATTATATTATTACCCAGAAGAGCAGACACTGTTATAGCTACAAAGTGGAGTCAACTCTGTTAACCTTTTCCTGGCCTGAACCGAAATGTTGTTGCAAATCTTTCTATGGCAAATTTCATTTCATTGTCATGCCAGTGTTTTATCCTGGTCAGGGTCGCAGTGGGTCCGGTTTTCTCACAATGCAGTAACGCACCCCGGACTGGACGCCCGCTCCATACAAATCACTCATGCCTGTGTGTAAACGCTGACCAACTGTATGGAATTCCCATAGACACAGTCCAAAATCTTGTGGCACGCAACAACCTCACGGTCAGGTGTCCACATACTTTTGGTTATAACGTTTACATTTACATTTTTGGCATTTAGCAGACGCTTTTATCCAAAGCAACTTACATCACAGTGTACAGCTTGAGCAATTAAAGGTTAAGGGCCTTGCTTAAGGGCCCAACAGCAGCAACCTGGCGGTGGTGGGGCTTGAACCAGCGACCCTCTGGTTACTAGTCCATTGCCTTAACCATTAGGCTACTGCTTGCCTCCAATAAGGAGTTATAAGTATAATATAACTGATTAATTGGTGTATCATGAAGTGACCATACTCTGTGGCTAATTTCATTTCATTGTCATGTTTTACCAGTGTTATATCCTGGTCAGGGTCACAGTGGGTCCGGTTTCCCCAGACCACTAGAAGCAATGCAGTAACAGACCGCAGACAGGACGCCCCATCCAAGCAAAACCACTCATGTCTGTATTTAAATGCTGACCAACTGTATAGAATTAAGTATATAAAACCAATCATGTTCTTCGTTTTGTGGCAACAGTTTGGGGAAGTCCCCTCCCTGTCATGAATAAGGTGCAAAAAGACACAGCTTGACCAGTTTGGTGTGAGGAATCTTCAGTGTCCTCAACCCCAAACCCATATTAAACACCTGTGGGATGATGAAACACATTCTTGTTTAACATCAGTGCCTGATTTTGCACATCAGGGCACAAATTCCCATAGTCACATTCCAAAATCTTGGGCACGCAACAAGCTCAAGGTCAGGTGACACAGCCTGACCAGTTTGGTGTGAGGAATCTCCCGTGACCCCATTGAACACCTCTGGGATAATCAAACGCATTCTTGTCTTGCAAGTCAGGGCACAAATTCCTATAGGCACATTCCAAAACCTTTGGCACGCCTTTTCAGAAAAGCAGAGGATGTCCAACAAGGTCATGGTCATTTGTCCACATACTTTTGGCACATAGTGTACCTAGTGTCCAGAAATAACTCTGAGAGATTCCCATCAGATACCCATCAGGTGTGATTAGAAAGGCGTCCAGTTAAACGTACGTGTGTGTGTGTGTGTGTGTGTGTGTGTGTGTGAGGCTATTTCACAGCTGAGCGAGCAGCTAACAGAGTGGACGCGTGATTGACACCCGGCATGCGCCGTGTCCTATTATTCCAGCTCATCTAGCACGCGTCCACTCTCACGTCTACATTTACCGCAGCTTTGTTACCCATTACTGTCCATTTACTGTCCGATCACTGACTGATCACTGACTGATCACTGACTGCTCCCTCCCTCTCTGTCTGTCTGTGTTCTTCCAGAGATCGAAAAGGTCCAGAAAGGAGATGAGAAGGAGGACGAGAAGTTCATCGACGTGGTCATCAACAAGAACATGAAACTGACTCAGAAAGTCCTGATTCCCGTCAAACAGTTCCCCAAAGTGAGTGACCCTCTATCACGCACTGACCAAACACACCGAGAGGACACCAGGATTCTAATTTAACAAATAAATAAATAATCTATTATATAAAGGAAATTTTACACTTTCAAGTTTGCAGGACCAGTTTATGGAAGTACCTCTCCTAGTTTAGCACATCTGTTCTGATCTCAGTCCCACTCAACAGCTTTGGGATGAACCGACTAATGAATGAATGAATGAGTAAATAAATGATCAAATGAACAAACAAACGAAGGAATAATTGAATGAAAGAATAAACAAAAAAATGAATTGATGAATAAATGAACAAATAAATTAACTAATGAATAAATAAATGAACGAATAAATGAATGAATAAATAAATTATTGGATGAATGAACAAATAAATAAACTTATGAATGGATAAGTAATCAAATGAACCAATGAACAAAAAAAATGAACGAAAGAATGAATGAATGAAAAAATGAATAAATGAGTTAATAAATGAAAGGATGAATGAATGAACGAATAAATAAACAAATTAAAGAATGGATAAATAAATGAATAAATGAATGAATAAACACTGACTGAAAAATGGATGACTGAAGGAATAAATAAATGAACAAATGAACAAACGAATAATTGAACAAAAGAATAAAAGAATGAATAAATGAACGAATTAACAACTAAACAAATGAATGAATGAATAAACAAACAAACAAACAAACAAACAGAAAAATGAAAGAATGAAAAAACAAAAGAATGAATGAATTAACGAATGAATAAATAATCAATAAAAAATGAATAAATGAACAAATAAATGGATGAATGAATGAACAAACGAATGAATAAGTAAGTGAATTAATAAATTAATGATGAATAAATGATAAAATGAACAAACAAAAGAATGAAAGAGAGAATGAATGAATAAATGATCTAATGAACGAACAGATGAATGAATGAAAGAAAGAATGAATGATCAAATGAACGAAAGAATAAATGAATGAATAAATAAACAAATAAATGAACTAGTGAACGAATAAATAAATGGATGAATGAATAGATGGATGAACGTATGACTAAATGATCAAATGAACAATCAGAAGAACGGACGAAAAAATAAATGAATGAATGAACTAATGAATGAATGAATGAACAAATAGATGATTGAATGAATTTATATATGATCTAAAAAAAGAAAGAACGAACAAACGATTGAACGCAAAACTGAGTAAATGAAAAAAATGAATGAAAGAATGAATGAATGAATGAAAGAATAAATGAATGAATGAATGAATTAATTAATTATTAAACGGATGAATAAAGGATTAAATTAATAAATGAATGGGTAAATGAATGAATGAATACATGAATGAACGAAAGACTGAATAAACAAATAAAAAAATAAATGGAAGGATGAATGAACGAAAGACTGAATAAACGAATGCATGAATAAATGAATGAACGGATGAATGAATGAATAAATGAACAAAAGACAGAACAAACAAATAAATGAATGAATGAATGAACGACTGAATAAACGAATAAATAAATGAATGAATGAACGACTGAATAAACGAATGAATAAATGAATGAAAGACTGAATAAACGAATGAATGAATGAATGAATGAAAGACTGAATAAACAAATGAATGAATAAATAAATGAATGAATGAATAAACGACTGAATAAACGAATGAATAAATGAATGAATAAATGAATGAATGAATGAATGAATGAAAGACTGAATAAACGAATGAATGGATGAATAAACGAATGAATGGATGAATAAATGAATGAAAGACTGAATAAACGAATTAATAAATGAATAAATGAATGAAAGACTGAATAAACGAATAAATGAATGAATAAATGAATGAATGAATGAATGAATGAAAGACTGAATAAACGAATGAATGGATGAATAAACGAATGAATGGATGAATAAATGAATGAAAGACTGAATAAACGAATTAATAAATGAATAAATGAATGAAAGACTGAATAAACGAATAAATGAATGAATAAATGAATGAATGATAGACTGAATAAACTAATGAATGAATGAATGAACGGATGAATGAATGAACGACTGAATTAACGAATGAATGAATGAATGGATGAATAAATGAATGAATGAATGAATGAAAGACTGAATAAACGAATGAATGGATGAATAAATGAATGAATGAATGAAATACTGAATAAACGAATGAATGAATGAAAGACTGAATAAACGAATGAATGGATGAATAAATGAATGAATGAATGAATGAATGAAAGACTGAATAAACGAATGAATGAATGAATGAAAGACTGAATAAACGAATGAATGAATGAATGAAAGAGTGAATAAACGAATGAATGGATGAATAAATGAATGAATGAATGAAGGAATGAAAGACTGAATAAACGAATGAATGGATTAATAAATGAATGAATGAATGAAAGACTGAATAAACGAATGAATGAAAGACTGAATAAACGAATGAATGAATGATTGAATGAAAGACTGAATAAACGAATGAATGGATGAATAAATGAATGAATGAATAAATGAAAGACTGAATAAACGAATGAATGGATGAATAAATGAATGAATGAATGAATGAAAGACTGAATAAACGAATGAATGAATGAATGAAAGACTGAATAAACGAATGAATGAATGAATGAATGAAAGACTGAATAAACGAATGAATGGATGAATAAATGAATGAATGAATGAATGAAAGACTGAATAAACGAATGAATGGATGAATAAATGAATGAATGAATGAATGAATGAAAGACTGAATAAACGAATGAATGAATGAATGAAAGACTGAATAAACGAATGAATGAATGAATGAATGAAAGACTGAATAAACGAATGAATGGATGAATAAATGAATGAATGAATGAATGAATGAAAGACTGAATAAACTAATGAATGGATGAATAAATGAATGAATGAATGAAAGACTGAATAAACGAACGAATGAATGAATGAAAGACTGAATAAACAAATGAATGAATGAATGAATGAAAGACTGAATAAACGAATGAATGAATGAAAGACTGAATAAACGAATGAATGGATGAATAAATGAATGAATGAATAAATGAAAGACTGAATAAACTAATGAATGAATGAATGAATGAACGCTCATCTCGGTACATGAAGCATGCGTCCCCGGTACGTGTGCCCCTCAGACTGTGTGCTCAGCTCTCTGTCAGTAAGCCGCTCTAATGGAATCTCCTGTCGGGTGGATTCACACTCAGCGTGGTTCAGCAGCGAGAGGCGCTAATCCTGCCCGCGCGCTAATCCGCTCTGAGCTTTTACACCGCCATCACGTCCAGGGTGACGTAAAGCGTCGGCTCCGCCCATAAATGAAGTCGTCCTCAACCGATAGAGCACCGGAACCGCCGACCACTCTCGGTCAGCCGCCACCATTTATCTTCAGCCGAGCACGACGGCTAATCCGCCGCCGGACAAATCTGCTAATCCGTTTCTGCTAACGCTCCTCAGCGGCCGAGAAAAGTCGACGGGTTTAATTTGGTGTGTCTGACAGGAGACACGAGTGACTGAGTGAATCCACGAGCACCCAGATCAGGGTCACAGGAATCAAAATCATCCGCCGCAGCTCCACATCTGATAACTTCATTTCTGTAGAGACGCAGAGAGACTCCAGAACAATCCGAAATCCTCCTGCTGGGGGTTAGGAAACTAGTAGTGGTGCTATTGAGGTCATGGATTCATTCATTCATCCATTCATCCTCAGTAACCACTTCATCCTAGACAGAGTGGTGTGATCCTCAAAAATCTGTCCTAAAAAACACAAATAAAAATTACATCATGGAGAATCACACTCACTCACTCACTCACTCACTCACTCATTCAATCATACTCTCAAATACACATTCACTACTAACACATTCACTCACTCACTCATTTACTCACTTAATCACACTCTTACGTACACATTCACTCATTTATTCACTGACTCACACAATCACTCACTACTCACTCAATATTCACTATTCACTCATTCAATCACACTCTCACATACACATTCACTCACTCACTCACTCATTCACTCACTATTTACTATTCACACATTCACTCACTACTCACTCACTATTCACTCACATGCCCATTCACTCACTCACACACTTACCTATTCACTACTCACTCACTATTCACTGTTTACTCATCCACTCACTATTCACTCATTATTTACAATTCACTCATTTGCTCACTACTCTCTCTGTTCACTCACTCAGTCACTCACTTACTCACTCACACACTCACTCTTTTATTCACTCACTTACACATTCACTCACTCACTCACTCATCCACTCACCCATTTACCCACTAACTCACTCACTCATTTACTCACACATTAACTCAGTCACACACCCACTCACTCATTCACTCACTCACTCACTGACTACTCACTCAGTTATTTACTAACTCACTCATTCATTCACTCACTCATTCACTGACTACTCACTTATTTACTCACTCATTTACTTACTCACTCAATCATTTACTCACTCACTACTCATTTATTCACTCACATTCACTCATTCACTTCCTAACTTACTCAAACACTTACTCACTTACACATTCACTCACTTACTCACTCACTACTCAGTCACTCACTCACATAACTGTTTACTCATTTAATGACTACTCGCTATTCACTATTCACTCATTCACACACTCACTCCCTCACACATTCACTCACACATTCCCTCACTCATTCACTCACTCACTCATTTACTCACTCACTCATTCACTACCCACTTACTCATTTCCTCTCAATCATTTATTCATTTATTCACTCACTACTCATTTATTCACTCACACACTCGCTCATTTACTCACTCACACACTCACTCACTCACTCGCATTTTTTGATGCAGCGGCAGACTGTGTTTGGAGTGACAACAGTTTTCTGAAGCATTAGGCACAGTAACATGAAACATGATGGTTCATCTGAAAGCTCCATCAGTGGTTTCATTCCCTTGGCCTACACATGCTGAGATTTCTCTCTGGTCTTTTCTCTCTGGTCCCTCAGAGACCTGAATTATCTGTGATTCTGTGTTGAGGAATGTTCTCATTGAAGTGATTGACGATGAGCTGGTGTCACTTTCAGAGGAACCCTGTGAGTACGAGTGACTCCCTGTCGCTATTAAGAGCTTCTGCTGCTCCACCAAACGAGACTCGCTGGTTCTATTTTTTAACCAAAATAAAATCTTTTTTTTCGTTTCATTTGTCCGGTGGGCCGCTGGTCACATGATCTCATTACACTCTGCTTTACTTCTTCAGCTGTTTAACATGATTTTATTCCTCATATTATCGGGATCTGTGTGTTTGTGGACGACCGTTTTTACCAGGTATCATGTAGGAATGAACATCCATGATTGAGGAAATCCAGCCCGTATCATTTTCAGGCCTCATTTTCAGCAGTAAGTGGATGATTTAATACAATAAGAGCAGCAGCGGTGGAGAAAAGGCTGAATCTGCGTGGGTCGATGCTTCACGTCTGGGTTATTGATGACAGGGAGGAAAAAAAAATAGTCATTAGCATCACAAAAAGAACAAGGTAAAAAAAGAGAGCCTATAATTTAAGTGATGGGTCTGTCACGGTAGTGAATGATTGGAACACAGACTGTTTTGTACAAAAGAGAAACAAAAGAAGTTTATTTTGGGTTTTATTAAAATATGATGACACTTGCTGGCTCAAAAATACACATAAAGTACGACTGATATTTGCCTTCATGATCCCCTATGAAGAAACTTCCGGAAACGAAACTAGTCGGATTTTTGTTTACGATACTTGGACGAATCGATTGAGTTGATCCTGTGCAATAGTATAGAGGTTAAGACACTCCAAAAGTTTAATTTTAGCCAGATTAAAAAAAAAAATTTGGGATTATTGTCCTGCTTGAGCAGCCAAATCCTCATTCATTCATTCATTCATTCATTCATTGTCTATTTTACCACCACTTCATCCTGGTCAGGGTCATAGTGGGTAGAATTCACCAGATGAAAGGCAGGAAACACCCTGGACAGGTCGCCAGTACATTACCTAGGGGGACTTTAATATATCCACTTAACCTGACTGCATGTGATTGGACTGTGGGAGGAAACCAGAGCCAATCATAGGATAAAGCCAGATAGGGTCTCCTCATAACTGAGATTTAATTAATGCATTAAAAATAAATGAACAAACCCTGCACAAGGCTGGAGCACCAGGCTTTGAGGAAAACAATCATAGACGTCTTGCCAGGACCTTGATCTATGTTCAGTGTCCATTTAGCCATATTTTTACCAGGTCATTGGAGTTCTCTTCTCATAAGCAACAGAAACAAAGTAAGAAATGAGAGACATGATTTTATCATTTCAACCCACAGCCACAATGGAGAAAGCGGATAGGACGGGGATAGAGCAGAACTGAGAACTGCTCTAGGAACTGGAAATCCAGGCATAACATTATGAGCACTGACAGGTGAAGTGAATAACACTGATTATCTCTTCATCACAGCACATGTTAGTGGGGGGGGGGGGGGATATTAGGCAGCAAGTGAGCATTTTATCCTCAAAGTTGATGTTAGAAGCAGGAAAAATGGACGAGCGTGAGGATTCGAGCGAGTTTGACGAGGGCCAAATTGTGATGGCTAGACGACTGGGTCAGAGCATCTCCAAAACTGCGGCTCTTGTAGGATGTTCCCGGTCTGCAGTGGTCAGTATCTATCAAAAGTGGTCCAAGGAAGGATCAGTGGTAAACCGACGACAGGGTCATGGGCGGCCAAGGCTCATTGATGCACGTGGGGAGCGAAGGCTGGCCCGTGTGGTCCGATTCGCTCTCCCGGGACGGTTCCATCATGAAGCCTCCAGCAGCTTCAGTGTAGAAGAGAGACTGAACTGTGCTTTTCAGCAGTAGGTGGATTATTTTCGACAGTAAGAGCAGCAGTGGTGAAGAAAAAGCCATAAATGTGTGGGTCGTTGCTTCAGGTGCTTCAGAGCGACTCGCATTTCTTCAAAGTATAAACGCTTCTGTTCACGTAGAGAAGAGACCGAGCGGCTCGAGACTGGATCCACTTCACATCGTTAAAGAGCCGCTTAAAGGCAGAAATGTATCAGTTAAGTGTTGAATGTCGTGTTAAAGATAAATTAATTAATGATTTTTTTTTCCATACAGCAGTTCATTCTGCTGATATCAGGAATTTAGAATCAATGTCATATTCAGAGCCGAGTCTTTATCTGCCAGCCTTTCAGTTCCTTCTTCTCACAAATACACTTTGTGAAATACACACACTGAAATACACAACATGGACTTGAATTTACATGTTTCAAGTGTAATCAATCAATTATACTCATCAGCTCCACTTACCATATAGAAGCACTTTGTAGTTCTACAATTACTGACTGTAGTCCATCTGTTTCTCTGCATGCTTTGTTAGCCCCCTTTCATGCTGTTCTTCAATGGTCACGACTCTCACAGGACCACCACAGAGCAGGTATTATTTAGGTGCTGGATCATTCTCAGCACTGCAGTGACACTGACATGGTGGTGGTGTGTTAGTGTGTGTTGTGCTGGTATGAGTGGATCAGACACAGCAGCGCTGATTGAGAATAGTCCACCAACCAAACACATCCAACCAACAGTACCCCGTGGGCAGCGATGTGATCACCGATGAAGGTCTAGAAGATGACCAACTCAAACAGCAGCAATAAATGAGCGATCGTCTCTGACTTTACATCTACAAGGTGGACCAACTACAGTGGATATAAAAAGTGTACACACCCCTGTTAAAATGCTAGGTTTAGTGATGTAAAAAAAATGAGACCAAGATAAATCACTTCAGAACTTTTTCCACCTTTAATGTGACCTATAACCTGTACATCTCAATTGAAAAACTAACTGAAATCTTTAGGGGGAGAAGTAAAAAATAAAAAAATAAAATAATGTGGTTGCATAAGTGTGCACACCCTCTTATAACTGGGGGTGTCGCTGTGTTCAGAATGAACCAATCACATTCAAACTCATGTTAAATAGGAATCAGTAGACACCTGCCATCATTCAAAGTGCCTCTGATTAACCCCAAATAAGTTCAGTTGTTCTAGTAGGCTTTTCCTGACATTTTCTTAGTCGGGTCTTACAGCAGAAGCCATGGTCCGCAGAGAGCTCCCAAAGCATCAGAGGGATCTCATTGTCAAAAGGCATCAGTCTGGAGAAGGGTACAAAAGAATTTCCAAGGCATTAGATATACCATGGAACACAGTGAAGTCAAGTCATCATCAAGTGGAGAAAATATAGGACAACGGTGACATTGCCAAGAACAGGACGTCCCTCCAAAATTGATGAAAACAAGAAGAAAGCTGGTCAGGGAGGCTACCAAGGGGCCTACAGCAACATTAAAGGAGTTGCCGGAATTTCTGGCACGTACTGGCTGTGTACTACATGTGACAACAATATCCCGTATTCTTCATATGTCTGGGCTATGCGGTAGGGTGGCAAGACGGAAGCTTCTTCTTATGAAGAAAAACATCCAAGCCCGGCTACATTTTGCAAAAACGCATTTGAACTCTCCTAAAAGCATGTGTTATGGTCTGATGAAACCAAGGTTGAACTTTTCGGCCATAATTCCAAAAGGTATGTTTGGCGCAAAAACAACAGTGCACATCACCAAAAGAACACCATACCCACAGTGAAGCATGGTGGTGGCAGCATCATGCTGTGGGGCTGTTTTTCTTCAGCTGGTACTGGGGCCTTAGTCAAGGTGGAGGGAATTATGAACAGTTCCAAATACCAGTCGATGTTGGCACAAAACCTTCAGGTTTCTGCTGGAAAGTTGAAGATAAAGAGGAACTTCATCTTTCAGCACGACAACGACCCAAAGCATACATCCAAATCAACCAAAGAATGGCTTCACCAGAAGAAGATTAAAGTTTTGGGATGGCCCAGCCAGAGCCCAGATCTGAATCCGATTGAAAATCTGTGGGGTGATCTGAAGAGGGCTGTACACAGGAGATACCCCCGCAATCTGACAGACCTGGCAGATTTAACAGGGGTGTGTACACTTTTTATATCCACTGTAGGTAGGAGTGTCTAATAGAATGGACAGTGAGTGGACAAGGTATTTAAAATCTCCAGCAGTGCTGCTGTGTCTGATCCACTCATACCAGCACAACACACACTAACACACCACCACCATTTCAGTGTCACTGCAGTGCTGAGAATCATCCACCACCTAAATAATACCTGCTCTGTGGTGGTCCTGTGGGGGGGGGGGTCCTGACCATTGAAGAACAGCATGAAAGGAGACTAACAAAGCATGCAGAGAAACAGGTGGACTACAGTCAGTAATTGTAGAACTACAAAGTGCTTCTATATGGTAAGTGGAGTTGATAAAATGGACAGTGAGTGTAGAAACAAGGAGGTGGTTTTAATGTTATGGCTGATCAGTGTATAAAGGACAACAGTTTAGGGAAGGCCCTTTCCTGTTCTAGCATGAGCAAGCTCTATAAAGACATGAATAAAAGCTCGATTTAAAGAAACTCCAGTGGCCTGACCTCTGTACCACTCAACAGCTCTGGAATGAACTGACCAATATTAGTGCCCATTCACAAAAATTCTCTTTTGACTGAATGGGCACAAATTCCCATACATAGACACACTTCAAAGCCTCCTCAGAAGAGTGGCTGTTGTTTTAGCTGGGAAGATTTAATAGCATGTGTTTTTGAATTGGGGCATCCAACAAGCTCAAGGTCTTTATATATTATTAGAATGTCAAACTGTTTGTCAAAAATAATAATAGAACATAATAATTTTCCCTTTTCATTAGTGTATTGTGGGTTTATAAACATCTGCGGGGTCAAAACATCCCCACAGCGACGTACATGATTAGTTCGATGGTGTAAAAAGTTCTATAACGTCAAAAAACTTGGAGCCTTTGTTAGTGATTGATTGATTACAGCCACTGATGCCTGTGTACTCGTGTAATTAGAGCTTGTTGTGACACTGTTACAACACAAACCCTGTTGCTGGAAAAGTTGGGACGTTTTGTGACATGCAGTAAAACAGGAATCTGTGATTT
>NC_085988.1:12144957-12317457 GCF_030014385.1 Trichomycterus rosablanca
TTATTATTATTATTATTATTACTATTAGTGTTATTATTATTATTATTATTATTACTATTATTATTATTACTGTTATTATTATTATTATTATTATTATTATTACTGTTATTATTATTATTATTATTATTATTATTTGTCATTTTTAAACTTACACCTTTGATTAAACTGAGGATTCTTAATGAACAGAGAAACATAAAGTGAATGTGACAGATAAATCTCATAATAAATCATGTATTTAATTAACATTTTTATTTATTACTGGTCACTTTATTAGAAATACTAGAGTAATACTGGGTTTGAACCTCTTTGCTCTCTGAACAGCTGAACAGTTGAATTGAAATTGTTCCTGATCTGTAGTAAAAGACCCCCTGTGTACCATGTAATCATTTCATACACCGTTACACCACCAGCGGCCTGAACTGGTAACACTGGGCAGGTTCTGTCCATCGATTCATGCAGTTTATGCCAAATTCTCTGTCCTGTCTGTTTCCACTGTAGCCTCAAATTCCTGGTCCTGACTGACAGAACTGTGTTCCTATGTGCTCTTTAACTGTGATACCTCGTTCACCTCAGCGTCCTGTAACATCTGAGACATATTTTAATAACCACGGCTGTAAAAAGAGGTGATTTGAGCTCTTGTAGCCTTTCAGCTATAACCAGATCTGAACTGCCACTTTCTGGACATTCTGTGTGAATATGTTGGTTTCTGATGTATTTAAGTCACAGTTAAAGTCACTTAGTTTCTTTTGTAACTCTTGACCCCTGTCTGCTGACCCGTCTCTGTTGCCCCGTGTCTGTTGCCCCATGTCTGTTGACCCGTGTCTGTTGACCCATGTCTGTTGACCTGTCTCTATTGACCCCTGTCTGTTGACCCCTGTCTGTTGACCCATGTCTGTTGACCCCTGTCTGTTGACCCCTCTCTGTTGACCCGTCTCTGTTGACCCATCTCAGTTGACTCATGTCTGTTAATCCATGTCTGTTGACCCCTCTCTGTTGACTCGTGTCTGTTGACCCGTCTCTGTTGACCCCTCTCTGTTGACTCGTGTCTGTTGACCCGTCTCTGTTGACCCCTGTCTGTTGACCCGTCTCTGTTGACTTGTGTCTGTTGACCCATGTCTGTTGACCCGTCTCTGTTGACCCCAGTCTGTTGACCCCTGTCTGTTGACCAGTGTCTTGAGCCTGCTGATTGAATGATCACATGAATCAGGTATGACAGGTGTTCCTAATAAAGTGGCCGGTGAGCGTGACCGTGACCGTGAACCCTGAGCGTCCGGTTTCCGAAGCCTCATGTCCGGTGTGTTGCAGGACCAGAGGGGGCGTTCCTCCTCCGCAGGCCGTGGTCCCTCGAGGCGCGGCACCCAGAGGAGCTCCGCCCAGCCGGCTACCGTCCAATAGGGGAAGAGCGCAGAGAGGACGTGGAGCTCCGCCCACCGTGGGATACCGACCGCCTCCGCCTGTTGTGCAGGACCAGTATGAAGAATATGTGAGTACGATTTTTAGATCACGCACCACAGATTAATGCTCTTTTATTATCACTAACAAAATAACGTAGACCAGCATAGAGTTTGGTATGTTCTCCACACATTCCTATTTTTTTTCATTATGCTATAAAATGTAATATGTAGGTATGGTCGACCTTATTAACCTTTTGGTGTGAAGTGTGTGGACTAGAGCCCAGTGCAGGCTGTATTGCTATAAATGCTCTGGAGCCCGGTGAATTGTACCCACTGTGACCTTGACCAGGATGAAGCAGGTCACAGAGGATAAAGTGATAAAATACATTGCAGATACAAGCATGCCCTATTTAGCCATAAGTATCTGGCCACCCTTTCTAATGACTGAGACTAGGGTGGCTTGATGGGTAGCACTCCCACCTCACAACAAGAAGGTCCTGGGTTCGATTCCCAGGTGGGGCGGTCCGGGTCCTATCTGTGTGGAGTTTGCATGTTCTCCCCGTGTCTGTGTGGGTTTCCTCTAACAGTACAAAGACATGCAGTCAGGTCTTTTGGAGGTGTGTGTGTCCTTTGATGGACTGGCAACCTGTCCAGCTTGTTTCCAACCCTACGCCCAGTAAATTGTACCCACTGTGACCTTGACCAGGATGAAGCAGGTCACAGAGGATAAGGTATTAAAATACATTGCAAATACAAGCATGCCCTATTTAGCCATAAGTATCTGGTCACCCCTTCTATTGACTAAAACTAGGGTGGCTCAGTGGGTAGCACTCCCACCTCACAACAAGAAGGTCCTGAGTTTGATTCCCAGGTGGAGCGGTCCGGGTCCTTTCTGTGTGGAGTTTGTATGTTCTCCCCGTGTCTGTGTGGGTTTCCTCTAACAGTACAAAGACATGCAGTCAGATTATTTGCAAGTGTGTGTGTGTGTGTGTGTCCTGTGATGGACTGCCGACCTGTCCAGCTTGTTTCCAAACCTTCGCCCGGTGAATCGTACCCACTGTGACCCTGACCAGGATAAAGCGGTGCAGAGCCCTGACCTTAAATTAATCAAACACCTTCAGGATGAATTTTACATCGATTGTCATCCATTTTCACCCAACGTTAGTGACCGACTTCAGAAATGCCGTAAAGTTCTCACAGACGCATTTCAAAATCAAGCCTGTCCAGATGAGTAGAGGCTGTTATAGCCACAAAAATAAGCTTGTATTGTTTTAGGATAGAATGTCTGGCAAGCTCACGGTCAGGTGTCCGAATACTTTTGACCACATAATGCATCACCTCTTTCTGAACTGGAGAGGAAGCACGTGTCCAGTAACACAGGTGTACCTGATTAAGCCTCACCCGCTCGCTCTACCCACTTCGTTCTCGCCGACGATGCCCATTCACACCCCCCCACCCCGCTGCCACAGGGGGGTACGAACATTTCCATTCCGCTGTAATCAGTCTATGCTCCAGCCTCAGTGGCTCCAGACTGACAGCAGGAACTATAAACCTGATCTGGGCTCCCTCGCCGCTCCCCGAGCTCCTCCACCTCAAACCTGCGCTCAGGCATCCTCTTCCCGGACTCCTATTACCCGCTCATTAAGCCGCTGGAACCGGAGCCGTGCGCCCCGTCTAATCTCTCATCCATTACATTATGGTAACCCGGCAGGCCCAAATAAATTCTCCGGAATGTAATTAAGAGGCCGGATGCTGTGGCCCTGCTGCCAGCGCGTCCAGATTTGATAAACCCACTCCCTGAAGGGGCTGCGCTGATATCTGAGAGGCTCTGCTCCGAGCTGCAGTGGAGATCTTTTTCTCCTCGCTATGTGGAACACTTGTCGCTTTAATCTGAGCCTGTCGTGAGTGCTTGTACAGATGAAGAGATTTCAAAGATCAGATGAGAGACGACTGGAAGGAATGTGTGGGAATATTTGAATGATGTATCGAGATAGTGATGCAGTCTAAAATTACACTACATGGCCATAAGTATGTGGACGCCCCTCCTACTTATTGATTTAAGGTGTTTTCAGGCACATCCACTCTTAAAACTGTTATAAGAAAATAGTGTGTGTGTGGCCTCAGTAAGACTGATGCATACAAAAGAACCCTCACATAGATATCAAGTTTCACCAGCTTTTCTTTAGCCAGACTTTGCTTTTCTTTGCCTCCAGTTCACACAAAATATTCATTTCTTCACTCATTCATTTATTCATTCATTCATTCATACATACATTCAGCTGGTTATTTATTTATCTGTCCATCCATCCATCCATCTGTTCATCCATCCATCCATTTATCTAACCATTTGTTTGTTTGTCTGTCCGTCCATCCATCTATCCATCTATCCATCCATTTATTAATCCATACATACATACATTTATGTATCCATCCATCCATCCATCTATGCATTTTTATTCATTCAACCATCCATCCAACCATCCATTTGCCACCTCAAACAACCTTCCCACCATCCATCCATCTTTTCGTTCATCCAATCATCCATTTGTTTATCTATCATCTACTCATCTGTTTATCCATCTATCCATCCATTCATTCATCCATCCAGCTATTTATTTATCCATCCATCCATCCATCCATCCATCCGTTTATCTATCATCCATTCATTTCTTTATCTATCTACTCATTTATTTATCCATCTATCTGTTTATCTATCAATTGACCCATCCATCCATCCACCTATGTATTTATTTATTCATCCATCCATCCATCTATTTATTTATGTTCGTCCATCCATCCATCTATCCATCCATCCATCCATCCATCTATCCATCTATCCATCCATCCATCTATCCATCTATCCATCTATCCATCCATCCATCTATCCATCCATCCATCTATTTATTTATGTTCGTCCATCCATCCATCTATCCATCCATCCATCCATCCATCCATCTATCCATCTATCCATCCATCCATCCATCCATCCATCTATCTATCTATCCTTCTATCCATCCATCCATCCATCCATCTATCCATCCATCCTTCCATCTGTTTATCCATCCATCCATCTATTCATCCATCTATCCATCCATCCATCTATCCATCCATCC
Source organism: Trichomycterus rosablanca (assembly GCF_030014385.1). Taxonomy (NCBI): domain Eukaryota; kingdom Metazoa; phylum Chordata; class Actinopteri; order Siluriformes; family Trichomycteridae; genus Trichomycterus; species Trichomycterus rosablanca. The sequence goes on from NC_085988.1 coordinate 12,149,465, forward strand.
ATCTATCCATCCATCCATCTATTCATCCATCCATCCATCCATCCATCTGTTTATCCATCCATCCATCTATTCATCCATCCATCCATCCATCCTTCCATCTGTTTATTCATCCATCCATCCATCTGTTTATCCATCCATCCATCTATCCATCTATCCATCCATCCATCTGTTTATTCATCCATCCATCTATTCATCCATCCATCCATCCATCTATCCATCCATCCATCTGTTTATCCATCCATCCATCTATTCATCCATCCATCCATCCATCCATCCTTCCATCTGTTTATTCATCCATCCATCCATCTGTTTATCCATCCATCCATCTATTCATCCATCCATCCATCCATCCTTCTATTCATCCATCCAATAGAAAAAAGTAAGTGGAAAAAGAACCTCAATCCAATTTGGAACAAATTCAGGCTGACCTGCAGACACAGGGTACGACATTGTCAGATCGATGGATCTGTCATCACCTGGCAACCCCACAGTGCTTATTTACACCTGGTTTCATTTTTTAGAAGGTGGAAGAAATTAGCTCTGGAAATGGCCAAATTTGGAGCCTTGGTGGTGCTGCCCCGGTGGCACAGTCTCTAGAAGACGGGGCTAAAAGGTGTGGGGGCGGGGTCTTCGACTCTGTGTAATGACCCTGGTTAGTAGCCAAGGTGCCTGTACAGAATTGGAGGAATGTTGAGATCAGTGAATGACTCTCCATGTGCAAGACTGGCCTCCACTGAAGTACTGAAGGGGTCTCCAGCAGCGTAAGACTAACTGGCTTTGTAAAAAAAGTGACATAAAGGGATAAACTGACAGGAATATACACAGTATAGTCAGAAGTATGTAGACACCTGACTAAGAGCTTGTTGAGAGTCATACATAAAGGCTTTTTGAGGGTGCCCTGAGATGCTTGTGCATCATTTAGTTAGGGTATCGTAGGTCAAAATTCCTGGATCTTAGTCCAAATTCTAATTCAATTTAAGTGTGCTTTATAGAGATACGATTAAACATCTGTAGGAAATAAACCGAATTGGTGTTTAGCATGGGCGTTTACATACTTTTGATCACACAGTGTATCTGCAGCTATAACGTGTGTAGGCTGTAGTAAACCCGAGTGTATGTTCTCATTATTAATGCAGTACCAGTCTGCATCCTGCCAGGCTGTTTGTATAAAACACTCACTGTGTCTCTCACACACACAGTTCCCTAATGCATGTATCACACGGCTCACCCTTATTGAGTTATCACCCCGTACACTCCCCCACAGACCCCCCGTCAGATCTAATCAAGTCTGAATAAACAAAACAAGTCGACATCGCCAGTCGCAGTGGGTGCGATCGGAGTCGAACCCTCCCTACATTCTCATTTAAATACAACCACTATTGCACTACTGCTCCGGGTCAGAGTGGGTACAGCAAGGCAGCATGGGTCCTGTGGAGCTGGGTTTGATTCATGCCTTTGGTCACTGTTTAAATTAAGTTTTGCATTCTCTCTCTCTCTCTCTCTCTCACTTTCATCCAAAGTGACTTACAGTACTGTGACAGTATACAGTCTAAGCAATTGAGAGTTAAGGGCCTTGCTCAAGGGCCCAACAGTGACAACCTGGCAGTGGTGAGGCATGAATCAGCAACCTTCTGATTACTAGTTCAGTACCTTAACCACTAGGCTACAACTATTACTATTTTATTTAGTTATAGTCAATTTAACGTCTAGTTACTTTTTTATTTAGTTATGGCCAATTTAAAGTCTTTCGCTGCTGGGGGCCCCCGATGGCGTTTAAGGAGGGTATAATTGCCTGACACACGCTCCCTCTGACCCCTCCATCCATCCATCCATCCATCCATCCATTTGCCCCCTCAAACAACCAACCAACCTCCCAACCATTCACCCATCCATTTATCCATTAATCCATCCATCCATCCATCCATTTATCCACCCATTAATCCATTCATCTATCCACCCATCCATCCATTTATCCACCCATTAATCCATTCATCTATCCATCCATCCATTCATCCATCCACCCATCAATCTATTCATCCATCCACCCATCCATCCATCCATTCATCCATTTATCCATCCATCCATACATTTATCCATCAATCCATTCATCCATCCATCCATTTATGCATCAATCCATTCATCCATCCACCCATCAATCTATTCATCCATCCATCCATTCATCCATTTATCCATCCATCCATCCACCCATCCATTCATCCATTTATCCATCCATCCATACATTTATCCATCAATCCATTCATCCATCCATCCATTTATCCATCAATCCATTCATCCATCCACCCATCAATCTATTCATCCATCCACCCATCCATCCATCCATTCATCCATTTATCCATTTATCCATCCATCCACCCATCCATCCATCCATTTATCCATCCATTCATCCATCCACCCATCCATCCACCCATCAATCCATTCATCCATCCACCCATCCATCTATCCATCCATCCACCCATCCATCTATCCATCCATCCACCCATCCATCTATCCATCCATTTGCCCCCTCAAACAACCATCCATGCATCCATCCACCCATCCATTTATCCATTTATCCATCCATCCATCCATCCATCCACCCATCAATCCATTCATCCATCCACCCATCAATCCATTCATCCATCCATCCATCCATCTATCCATCCATCCATCCATCTATCCATCTATCCATCCATCCATCCATCCATTTATCCATCCATCTATTTATCCATCCATCCATCCATCCACCCATCAATCCATTCATCTATCCACCCATCCATCTATCCATCCATCCATCCATCCACCCATCCATTTATCCATCCATCCATCCATCCATCCACCCATCCAAGAGAAAACAGTAAGTAGAGAAAGAACCTGGCAGTGGCAAGTAGTCTTCTGCTGCTGGGGGCTCTAATGACATTCAAGGATGGTATATTTGCCTGACACACGCTCCTTCTCGAAGAGTGCACAGAGTCCACTCGTGTACAGGCGCCTCGGGCTACTAACCAGGGTCCTCACACAGCATCGAAGACCCCGCCCACTTTTTAGTCCGGTCTTTTCCCACCCAGCAGACTAGTGGCCAATTTTGTCTGCTGCAGGCACTGCCGATTGTGCCCACTAGGGGGCACCCAGCCAACCGGTAGTAGACCTGAGATCCAAACTCGGAGAGTGCTGGTATGCGAGCGCCGCCTGGGCGCCAACAAGGCTTTCTCTGTGATCACATGCAGTGGATTTAGAAAGTAGTCAGACCCCCTGATTTGAGTCTAAATGGATAGAATTGCCATTTCAGCATCAATTTACACTAAATCACACAAAGTGACGTAGTAAGAATGTGGTCTTAGGGTTATTTCTTTGAAAAAGCATCAATCATAGATTATTTGAGACATTATCAGGAGACAGTTCTTTGGACTTGATGTTTAAATTGTGCACCTTAATAGATTCCAAACTGCACCCAATCCATTTAAATTGCAACAGGTGACTCCAGTTGAGTTCTAGACACGTCTCAAGGATCACTGAAGACTGATCTGATATAATTTTTTTGTTGCACCACCATCCTTTTCGCCTCATGTTGCTCACATGCCGGTTCTTCCTCTTTAAAAATTGAAAACATTTAGCAGACGCTTGTATTTAAAGCGATTGAATGTATTGCAGCGACACGGTGTCTAAGTGGGTAGCACTGTCGCCTCACAGCAAGAAGGTCCTGGGTTTGATCCCCAGGTAGGGAGGTCCGGGTCCTTTCTGTGCAGTTTGCATGTTCTCCCCGTGTCTGTGTGGGTTTCCTCCGGGAGCTCTGGTTTCCTCTCAGTCCAAAGACGTGCAGTCAGGTTAATTGGAGACACTGAATTGCCCTATAGGTGAATGGGTGTGTGTGTGTGTGTCTGCCCTGCCATGGACTGGTGCCCCGTCCAGGGTGTTACTGTGTGCCTTGCGCCCATTGAAAGTTGGGATAGGCTCCAGCACCTCCCCCGCGACCGTGATTGGATAAGCGGTTAAGAAAGTGAGTGAGTGAATGTAATGCAAGTTTTTAAGGGTTACCAAACTTTTTCAGGGGCCCAATACTGGCACCTTGGCATTGGTGGGGCTTGAACCAGCAATTCGTCTTACACACTAGGCTAGACACACACTGCTCTATAACCACTGTCCAGATTTGATCATTTCTCTGTATAGAAGCCACTCAGATTCATGTCCAGTCACCTGTCATCCCTGGGCTTGACCACTACATGTCCACCATCAAACCTCTGCAAAATGCAGCATCCAGCCTGGTTTTTAATCAACCCAAGCGTTGCCACATCACCCCATTGCTGCCCAAAGCTCCACTCACTATGCTTCCACTGTACCAAAAGACAAGCATCAAGGTGCCTAGTGTTTCAAAGTGACCGGTTGAGGAAAATAAAATCTACCAGGATTTCATTCATTCACTGCCTGTTTTACCTTCTTTATCCTGGTCAGGGTCACTGTGGTTGCCAGTCCATCACAATGCAAACACACACACACACACTCCAATAAACCTGACTGCATGTGTTTGTACTGTGAGAGGAAACCCGAAGGAAACCCACACAGACACAGGGAGAACATACAAGCTCCACCTGGGAATCAAATCCAGGACCTTCTTGTTGCGAGGTGACAGTGCTACCCACCCAGCCAATGTGCCACCCACCAGATACTGGAGTAAAAAACGATTACTGATTGAAGCACTTATGATTTGTCTGGGATCAAAGTGTCTTCTATATGATTTCAATGTAGAATTTACCAGTAGAATGTAAATAAACAAAATCCCAAGACTAGCACGATGTGCGTGTTCGTTTTAGGTGTATGAGAACCTTTCATTGCATTTATTTTAGAACCCGACAAAAAGTCCTCGCACCTCCTTTCCCCGGCCGGGGATGTTCTCACTCGCCTATTTTTACCCCGACGTTCCTCCACCTGTGTGAGATTTCCGTCCGCGCTGTGGCTCCCTAAATAAATCACGGGAGGAAAACGTAAAGTAAAACCAGAGGATTTAAAGTAAAAACGCCGCCGCCGCCTCGCTCCACTGCACCCACAACTTCCTGCACTCACCACGCCCGCGTGAATATGAAACCTGAAGAAGTCATAATTATATTTCATAAAGACACAGGAACCAGAAAACTAATCTCTCACCTTAAAACAGGAATTTAATTTACTGGTTTGATATGAAGAACTTTTTTAACTGCGACTGACAGGTACAGAGTTCAAACCAACTTTACTACGACTGAAAGGTACAGAGTTCAAACCTACTTTACAGGCACTTACAGGTACAGAGTTCAAACCTACTTTACTGGGACTAACAGGTACAGAGTTCAAACCTACTTTACTGCGACTGACAGGTACAGAGATCAAACCTACTTTACTGGGACTGACAGGTACAGAGTTCAAACCTACTTTACTGGGACTGACAGGTACAGAGTTCAAACCTACTTTACTGGGACTGACAGGTACACAGTTCAAACCTACTTTACTGCGACTGACAGGTACAGAGATCAAACCTACTTTACTGGGACTGACAGGTACACAGTTCAAACCTACTTTACTGGGACTAACAGGTACAGAGTTCAAACCTACTTTACTGCGACTGACAGGTACAGAGATCAAACCTACTTTACTGGGACTGACAGGTACAGAGTTCAAACCTACTTTACTGCGACTGACAGGTACACAGTTCAAACCTACTTTACAGGGACTGACAGGTACAGAGTTCAAACCTACTTTACTGCGACTGACAGGTACACAGTTCAAATCTACTTTACTGGGACTGACAGGTACAGAGATCAAACCTACTTTACTGGGACTGACAGGAACAGAGACCAAACCTACTTTACTGGGACTGACAGGTACACAGTTCAAACCTCCTTTACTGGGACTAACAGGTAGAGAGTTCAAACCTACTTTACTGCGACTGACAGGTACAGAGATCAAAACCTACTTTACTGGGACTGACAGGTACACAGTTCAAACCTACTTTACAGGGACTGACAGGTACACAGTTCAAACCTACTTTACTGGGACTGACAGGTACAGAGATCAAACCTACTTTACTGGGACTGACAGGAACAGAGACCAAACCTACTTTACTGGGACTGACAGGTACAGAGTTCAAACCTACTTTACTTGGACTAACAGGTAGAGAGTTCAAACCTACTTTACTGCGACTGACAGGTACAGAGATCAAAACCTACTTTACTGGGACTGACAGGTACAGAGTTCAAACCTACTTTACTGGGACTGACAGGTACAGAGTTCAAACCTACTTTACAGGGACTGACAGGTACAGAGTTCAAACCTACTTTACTGCGACTGACAGGTACACAGTTCAAACCTACTTTACTGGGACTGACAGGTACAGAGATCAAACCTACTTTACTGGGACTGACAGGTACAGAGTTCAAACCTACTTTACTGCGACTGACAGGTACATAGTTCAAACCTACTTTACTGGGACTGACAGGTACAGAGTTCAAACCTACTTTACAGGGACTGACAGGTACAGAGACCAAACCTACTTTACTGGGACTGACAGTTACAGAGTTTAAACCTACTTTACTGGGACTAACAGGTAGAGAGTTCAAACCTACTTTACTGCGACTGACAGGTACAGAGATCAAAACCTACTTTACTGGGACTGACAGGTACACAGTTCAAACCTACTTTACAGGGACTGACAGGTACACAGTTCAAACCTACTTTACTGGGACTGACAGGTACAGAGATCAAACCTACTTTACTGGGACTGACAGGAACAGAGACCAAACCTACTTTACTGGGACTGACAGGTACAGAGTTCAAACCTACTTTACTTGGACTAACAGGTAGAGAGTTCAAACCTACTTTACTGCGACTGACAGGTACAGAGATCAAAACCTACTTTACTGGGACTGACAGGTACAGAGTTCAAACCTACTTTACAGGGACTGACAGGTACAGAGTTCAAACCTACTTTACTGCGACTGACAGGTACACAGTTCAAACCTACTTTACTGCGACTGACAGGTACATAGTTCAAACCTACTTTACTGGGACTGACAGGTACAGAGTTCAAACCTACTTTACAGGGACTGACAGGTACAGAGACCAAACCTACTTTACTGGGACTGACAGTTACAGAGTTTAAACCTACTTTACTGGGACTGACAGGTACAGAGTTCAAACCTACTTTACTGGGACTGACAGGTACAGAGTTCAAACCTACTTTACTCCGACTGACAGGTACAGAGTTCAAACCTACGTTACTGTGACTGACAGGTACAGAGTTCAAACCTACTTTACTGGGACTGAGAGGTACAGAGTTCAAACCTATTTTACTGCGACTGACAGGTACAGAGTTTAAACCTACTTTACTGGGACTGACAGGTACAGAGTTCAAACCTGCTTTACTGCGACTGACAGGTACAGAGTTCAAACCTACTTTACTGGGACTGATCTGTATAAAGGTTATACTTCCTTTACTGGGACTGACAGGTATAGAAGTTAACCCTTTTTTACTGGGACTGATCTGTATAAAGGTTAACCTACTTTTATTGGGACTGATCTGTATAAAGGTTAACCTACTTTTATTGGGACTGATCTGTATAAAGGTTAACCTACTTTTACTGGGACTGACAGGTATAGAGGTTAACCCTTTTTAGCTGGGACTGACCTGTGTAAAATTTAACCCTACTTTACTTGGACCGACCTGTATAGAGGTTAACTCTCCTTTACTGGGACCAACATGTATAGAGGTTTACCCTCCTTTACTGGGACTCACAGGTGTAAAGGTTAACTCTCCTTTACTGGGACTGACCTGTATAGAGGTTAACCCTCTTTTACTGAGACCAACATGTATAGGGGTTTACTCTCCTTTACTGGAACTGACAGGTATAGAGGTTAACTCTCTTTTACTGAGACCAACATGTATAGGGGTTTACCCTCCTTTACTGGGACTGACAGGTATAGAAGTTAACCCTCCTTTACTAAGACTGACAAGTAAAAAGAATAGGTAAAGGTGCCATGTTTTTACTGAGGCCATGCCAAAACCATGGCAGTACAGCGTGCTTTCCCGGCTAGTATCTACAGAGCATAGATGAGAGAATAATTTAGATGTCAGGCGTCCACATACTTTTGGTTTGATAGTAGATTTCTCATTGCGTGTGTTAATGTATTTATAGATGATTTCTCCTGAACAATAGCGCCTCACTGCTATCTGACCAGCGCTGCTCTTGAGTTACACGTTAGCTGGGATTTATGTGTCTGGATTGATGCTGATGTGAAGCTTCTGCTTCACCGACCACTCAGCTGAAAGCGTATTTTATTTAACCTTCCTTTTCTTCCCTGCGTGTCTCTGCAGGAATACGACGACGGCTACGGAACAACCTACGACGATCAAGGCTACGACAACAGGTATGCTAACCAAGGACAGAATTGTGTGAGTGTGTGTGTGTGTGTGTGTGTGTAGACAGAGCTACAAATAGATATCTTGACTCGTGTGAACGTATGGTGTGAAGAAAGGGCACGTCCGCCGGGAGAGACTAGCTGAGATGTTTATTTTACTATATTTTATTTATTCACTGGCGAGGTGAATCTAAAAGACATCATGTGACATTTTTCTATCATGTGGTTTGATCTCCAGTGCTGTGAAAAAGTATTTGCCCCCGTCTGAGGCCTTCAGGTTTTGGATCAGAAGGCAAGTGAGGTTCATGTTTTGCAGGGCTTGGATAACGTCTGTCTGGTTTGTTTAGTGTGAGGTCAGTTTTATCCTGGTCAGGGTCACAGTGGGTCTGGTTTTCCCAGAATCACTAGACGCTATGGACTAACACACCTTGGACATCCCACCCCCCTCAGACATAGCCAAATCACCACTAAGGATTTGAACCCTGGATTTCAGCAGTAGTGGGCTAGCATAGTCTACCACTGTGCTATCCGTGTGCCCTCCTACAGTGGCATTCATTTATTCATTCATTGTCTGTTTTACCACCGCTTTATTCTGGTCAGGGTCGCAGTGGGTCTGATTCACTGGGTGAAAGGTAGAAAACACCCTGACCCTGAACCTGACTGCATGTCTTTGGACTGGAAACCAGGAATTGAACCCAGGACCTTTTTGGCGTGAGATGACAGTGCTACCCACCTAGCCATCGTGCCACCCCTACAGTGGCGTGTACATTTGAATTCACCCATCTGCAGTAGTCATTTACATTTGTGGCATTTAGCAGACGCTTTTATCCAAAGCAGCTCACAACTATAATTAAGTACTAAGAGCAATTGAGGGTTAAGAGCCTTGCTCAGGGGCCCAACAGTGGCAACCTGGAAATGTTAGGGCTTGAACCATCAACCTTCTGATACCTTAAGCACTGAGCTACCACTGTTCCGGTAGTCACCTTATTCTCATCAATGTTACGTTGGGTCTGAATCCTGCTCAGAGCACTGACCCAATTATTCGTTCATCAGTCATACCAAGAACTAAATAGACTAAATGGACCTGAGCCATAGTCTCCCACTTTGCACCCTAACAGGAAAGGCACCAAAAATGCCCACAACATGATAAAAAAAATAAATAAAAAAAAACTAAAGATGAATGCTGAAACAATGACATTTGGGTGGCACAGCTGTCTATTACACCAGCCGACTCGGAGGTGCTATCAGCCGACCGGGGATCTACACAGACATGATTGGCTTTGCCTTTTTGTAATACACTGGTCAAAAATCACCTGCAGATCTCAATGAGCAGAAGATTCAAGCTGTACATCTTCACTGATATAAACTGCGTCATGTTTTGAGAACAAATAATGTAACGAGAGTCAGTGGAAACCAAAATCGTCATCCCATTGAGGCCTGGATTCAAAACACACCAAAAATCAAAGTACATAATTAATCACAAACCATGTGCCAGTACGCACTCCCAACAATGTATGGACATGATAGTGTCCTACAGACCTGAATCAAAGCATCAGTGAGCTCCTGGACAGTCTGTGGTGCTGCTTGGCTGCCGCGGATATTCAAATACGTAATGTTCCAGAGGTTCTTAACTGGATTCAGTTTTGGGGAACGTGAAGGAACCGCCAACACACTCTGGCCACATGAGGCCGGGCATTGTCCTGCACCAGGAAGAAGGAAGGAACGCCTTTATTTGTCATATACAGTATATACAGGTGTACAGTACAATGACATTTTTTTTTCCGCATATCCCGGCTTGTTTGGAAGCTGGGGCCAGAGTGCAGGGTCAGCCATTGCACAGCGCCCCTGGAGCCAAGAGGGGTTAAGGGCCTTGCTCGAGGGCCCAACAATGGCTGCATGCATGGCTGCATTGATAGCCCAAAGCTGTACCTACTAGGCTACTACTGTCCCAGGAACCCAGGGCCCACTGCATAAGGCCTGAGAGTGGCTCTGAGGTTTTCATCCTGTTATCTGATAGCAGTCAGGGTACCGTTCCTAGCAATCACAAGGAGGTTTGTGTAACCCTCCAGTGATATGCAAACTGGTCATGCTATTGTAAACTTTACAGCCATTGTTGCCTTATCTCTTCTCTACATGTTGACACGCCCACGGATGACGCCTCTGTTTGCACTGAAAACTGTCGTATACTTTGGTTCAAGCTTCACAGTTTGGTGAAAAAAAAGTGCCAGATCCAGTTCCGTGTTGTTCGAAAAAGGGCAAAGTTGTTTACATCAGTGGTTCTCAACCAGGAGACCTCAGTGAACCTAGAGGGGAAGGGGGGTCTCGTTCAGTTTAATTGACAAAAATAAAGAGAAGAATTAGACGTGATGGGATGGAAAAATCTATAGTCCACTTTATACCCCTTTTCCACCGACGCGGATCCGGCTCCATTCTTGAACTGGTTCTTCCATTAGCCCGTTTCCCAAAAGAACTTTGGTTCTTGAACTGGTTCCCTGTTTCGCAAAAAAAGAGGTTCCAAACAGTGAACTAGCGTCTAATCTGGTACCACATAATACTTGTTTTTTCGGTGCGAACCGTGATGTCATCTTTGGGACGTGGTAAAAGTGACCCGGACAGTATAAACACTTAACATAAAAAATAAAGCGTAACGTGGCTTATTGTACTAAAACAATAAGTGATGAATTTGGGCAATACAGAGCACTTATAACCAGTACACAGCACTTATAACCTGTAATAACAGAGAGAAATTTAGTGTTCCTGTGTCGTACTTTTAGAACATTCAGCCTCGTTACGCTTTTTAGGTGAAGCTTTTTCGACTCTCAAACTCAAAAGAAGCTTTATTGGCATGACAAATAAGGACATTCGTATTGCCAAAGCAAGTTACAGAGAAAAATAAAAATAACAATAAGAAAGAACAAAAATAAACAGTTACATGTGCAAAAAATATAAAATAGAATGAAATAATAATATCAACTGTGCAAATAATAACAATAAAAATTATAACATTTACAGTAATAAGGTAGTCATAACAATTAGATTGTGTGTGTGTGTGTTTGTGTGAGACATGGTCACCCACTGTCCCTCACCTGGTGGCAGGTGTGTGTAGCTCTCTCTGTGCTCCCCCAGTAGGTGGGACAGTTTGTCGGGGTCTGGGAGGGAGTTGAAGTTGGGGATGACGGTGTTAAATTTGGGGAAGAATTGGGACCGGATGTGGTGGTACCTGGTACCATTTTACTTTGAACTTTAGTTTAAGTTTCCCAATAATTCAGATATTTAGTTTTGAGTCTTTGTGTAATTTGGTTTATTCTAATTTGGGTTTGCAGATTTTTCCTATTCCTGAGTCTTTATTGTGTGTTAGTGGTGTGTCGGTGTGTGTTAGTCGTGTGCCGGTGTGTGTTAGTGGTGTGTCGGTGTGTGTTAGTGGTGTGTCGGTGTGTGTTAGTGGTGTGTCGGTGTGTGTTAGTGGTGTGTCGGTGTGTGTCAGTGGTGTGTTCTCCCAAGAAGCGGGTTCAGCGGATTCAGAACCCCGATCTGTATAAACACCACACGTGAACTAAATCCAGCTAAACACAGACACATGTGGAGCTTTTATAGTGGATTTGATGGTTATTTTACACAGATGTTTGTTCGTGTCATGGAACTTTACTGATGTTTTATCGCTCCAGCCGAGCGTTGAGCAAATCGGCTATTAGAGCCGAGGGTCGCGGTGAGAGCGAAGCGCAAAAGCTTCTCACGTCAATGAACTAAAGAAGAAAACAACTGCGACAAACACGTCTACGTCTTCTTATCATCAACAGCTGATCGATGCTTTTTGCGTAAACACGAACATCTGTAACAGCAGCACACCAAGTTTCGAAGAAACCTGAACAGAACCGGTTCAAGAACCAGAGTTCTTTTGGTGGAAAAGTGCTATCAGGGTCTTTGAGACTGGACACACTTGTGGCGACTATGAAAGATTCCGATTCAGTGGTCGATGTGGATCACAACACCTTTTGTCATCCTTGCTGTAGGCGTGTCGTGGAGGCTTCAGAATGATATATTTGTAACCCCTGGTTCGACGCTTCTTCTCTCCCGGTGATGATTGTTTTCGGAGCTGTCGTAGCCGCGGCGGCTCTCAGCTTGATGACAGGTTTGGAGCGCTAGCACGGCTAAGTGTAGGCTCTCTTTTACCACACGCTGACAGCCGGGCTTTATGTTTCGCTCCGTTCGGCTCTCTGTTGCCTCACTTGCCGTCTCGGACGTCTCTCTCTCTCTCTCACGCCTCTTTCTTCGGTCACGCGTACGTGTGGAGCGGGTCCGCCGGTCCCGGGTTTGATGGCCAACGACGCTCGCGGCACTTAAGATGTCAGCAGTGAGCAAACGCCGGACAATAAGAGGAGAGACGTGACCAGGAGAGTGCTGGTCAATCTTTTTTTTTTGAGTTGATGTCAAAGCAGCCGACATCCAGCCGACAGTTCTTGAACTGGTTCTTTCATTAGCCCGTTTCCCAAAAGAACTTTGGTTCTTGAACTGGTTCTTCCATTAGCCCGTTTTCCAAAAGAACTTAGGTTCCTGAACTGGTTCTTTCATTAGCCCGTTTCCCAAAAGAACTTTGGTTCTTGAACTGGTTCTTCCATTAGCTCGTTTCCCAAAAGAACTTTGGTTCTTGAACTGGTTCTTCCATTAATAATAGTTCCATCAAATAGTCCCCAAAAGAACTTTGTTTCTTGAACTGGTTCTTCCATTAGCCTGTTTCCCAAAAGAACGTTGGTTCTTGAACTGGTTCTTCCATGAGCCCGTTTTCCAAAATAACTTTGGTTCTTGAACTGGTTCTTCCATTAGCCCGTTTTCCAATAGAACTTTGGTTCTTGAACTGGTTCTTGAACTGGTTCTTCCATTAGCCCATTTTCCAAAAGAACGTTGGTTCTTGAACTGGTTCTTTCATTAGCCCGTTTCCCAAGAGAACTTTGGTTCTTGAACTGGTTCTTCCATTAGCCCGTTTCCCAAAAGAACTTTGGTTCTTGAACTGGTTATTCCACTAATAATAGTTCCATCTAATAGTTCCCAAAAGAACTTTCATTCTTGAACTGGTTCTTCCATTAGCCCTTTTCCCAAATAACTTTGGTTCTTGAACTGTTTTTTTATACAGTAGCCCGTTCCCCAAAAGAACTTTGGTTCTTTAACTGGTTCTTCCATTAGCCTGTTTCCCAAAAGAACTTTGGTTCTTGAACTGGTTCTTCCATTAGCCCATTTCCCAAAAGAACTTTGGTTCTGGAACTGGTTCTTCCATTATCCCGTTTCCCAAAAGAACTTTGGTTCTTGAACTGGTTCTTCCATTAGACTAGTAATCAAAAGGTTATTGGTTCAAGTCGCATCACTGCCAGCTTGCACATGTTGGGCCCCTAAGCAAGGCCCTTAACCCTCAGTTCCTTAGACTGTATTATGGCTAAGTCCTGTAACACAACACACACCCTTTATCTCCCAATCTAACCGTTTTGAATTCCCCATGCCCACTTGGCTCCGGCCCGCTCTGGCCACAGGATGACCACAGGATGACCGCAGCAGACTGTCATAGGTCATAGGCCACCCTCCCTCAACACAAGTGCAGTTATAACCAGCCACTTGTATTTACCAACCAGCAAATAAATGTGAAAAGCATTTTTGCTGGAGGTGATGGTGCTTTTCTCCACTGTCATGGTCCATTGCAACCCCATAAACCTTAGAGTTTTCTACTTTATAGCGTAATACTGTATGTTCGGGATCAGGGATGTAAAAGGTCCACCAACGAACCCACAACATACTCCAAAAAAGTCACTGTCTGATAAATGCTGCTTCAAAAAAGATGGTTTTAACTAATCTCCAGCAGCTGATGGGTAATAGAGTGGAGTTAATAACGACAGTAAATAATAGGTGGTGGAGCTGGAGAAAGCCGAGGGGAAAAGCCGGAGCTCTGATTAGATTTGACGTTGCGGCGTGTTAATCAGACGTGGTGTTACGCTCAAATCTGCACAGCTGCTGTCAGCTGCATCCACTCTCTAGAGAGCGCGCTGCAATGCTAATGAAATAGCGTTCAATTCTGCATGTGTGTGTGTGTGTAATGGGGAGTGGGGTAAAATAAGAGGAGGTTACCTAATCAGGGACGGCGTCATTCCTGTGAACAGCTTTGGGTTACACTGTATGGATAAAGTATTCGGACACCTGAGCATGACCATGTCTGTGGGAATTTGTCCCTGTTCAGCCTCAGTTGGTGTTCTGGTTCATTCCAGAGCTGTTCAGTGTGGCTGAGGTCAGGGCTCTGTGCAGGACACTGGAGGTTTTTTAAATTGAGCTTTTCTTCACGTCTTTATAGAAGAAAAGGACCTTCCCTAAACTGTTGCTGCAAAGTTAGAAGCATATCATTTATATATATATATATAATTTATCCCACATTTTAGTAACTGTTGTGGCTGAAACACATGAATTCAGTAATTAGAACGACAGACGTCCCAATACTTTTGTCCATATAGTGTATGAAATGCATGTTGACTAGCTGAGTTAATATTATAATTATTATTATATGATATATTAAAATGTTTATCAGTGATATAACCAGGAACAAAGTAATAAAACTCGACAAATCAATAAAATAAAACAAAATAAAAGCCGCAGACCGACATGAGACCCCGGACCCAGGTGAACAAATCTGGGAAAAGACTCGGGACACTTTTAAAAGCAACGCTCGCAGAAAATGACAATTTCTGTCAAGGTGACATCATGATTACAGATTCGCCTGTGGTTAGCCTGTCCAAACAGGTCTGACCTCTAACTGACCTCTGCTGTGAGTTATGACCATGATTTCTGGATTTGCTCCAACAGACTGCGTCCTACTTCTTCTGTGACAGTAATAATAATAACAAAAAAGGAAAATAATAATAATAACAAAAAAGGAAAATAATAATAATAATAATAATAATAACAAAAAGGAAAATAATAATAATAATAATAATAATAATAATAACAAAAATGGAAAATAATAATAAAAAATTATAATAATAATATTAATTACAAAAAAAGGAAAATAATAATAATAATAATAATAATAATAACAAAAAAGGAAAATAATAATAATAATAATAATAAAAGTTGTAATAATAATAATAATAATAATAACAAAAATGGAAAAAAATAATAAAATAATAATAATAATATAAAAAAGGAAAATAATAATAATAATAATAATAATAGTTGTAATAATAATGATAATAATAATAATAATAATAACAAAAAAGGAAATAATAATAATAATTATAATTAATAATAATAATAGTTGTAATAATAATAATAATAATAATATAACAACAATGGAAAATAATAATTATAATAATAATAATTGTAATAATAATAATAATAATAATAATAATAATAATAATAATACTAATAATAACAAAAATGGAAAATAATAATAATAATAGTAATAATAATAATAATAATAATAATAAAAACAAAAATGGAAAATAATAATAATAATAATTATTATTATTATTGTTATTCTCTTTTTTAATATTATCATCACTATTATTATTATTATTATTATTATTATTATTATTATTATAATTAGAATTATTATAAGACCAAGACTCTTTATTTTTTTCACAATCATGATTTTTAAAACTGCACCCTTGTGTCCTGGGTCTCCCCGTCTGACGCGTTATTTCTCCTCTGCCGTTTTTGGATCAGTCATCCCCAGATTTTCCTCTCCGACTCTCACATTCCTGCACTTTCTGTTCATCTGGACACCGGGACGCTTGCACCTTTTAAAATTAGACACTGGCTGTATCCTGTAAATGAGAAGACTAAAGAGAATTCACACTTCATCACTTCCTGTTCTCCTCACCTCTCTCTCACACCTCTCGCTCCATCACTGAGTCTTTTCTCTTTTCCCAGCACTTTTCTTTACAGTTCTGTCTTCTTTTGTGTTTGTATCGGTCTGTTACCAGGTGCTCGGGTGCGGTAGGGAATTATGCCGGCCCACTAACACTGAGATTAACACTGGGGTTTCAATAGATAAGATTGTCTACGTCTGGAGAAGGGTGTGGACAAGGCCCAGTGACGAATTGTTGCTCTGTACTGGGTCACTGCATTGTTCCCAGTGATTCTGGAGAAGCTCACAGGGTAGCTCAGTGGTTTATGTACTAGCCTAGTGATGGTAGGGTTTAGGTTCCACTCCACTACAGCCAATCTAGCACTGTTTGCATTTTATTGGCTACTACTGAGCCACTCAACCTAGCACTGTTGGACCTATGAGCAAGGCCCTTAACCCTCAATTGCTTGCACTGTATTGGTTACAACTGAGCCAGCCAATCTGCCAGTGTTGGACCCCTGAGCAAGGCCCTTAACCCTCAGTTGCTTGCATTTTATTGGTTTCAACTAAGCCAGCCAAGTTGCCAGTGTTGGACCCCTGAGCAAGGCCCTTAACCCTTAGCTAAAGCTGTTTTGGTGAACTGCAAGTCTAGGAGTAACAACAGCTCAGTCTTCAAGTCTATTTCAGGACGGTTCTGGAACACTGTAATGAGTAATAAAATCTAAAAAACAGGCCATTTTCAGGTGTCCACATACTTTTGGCATGATATCGTCATTCCATCCGCATTATGACACCTCAGAGGCGCACGGACATTAAAACTCTGCACTGCATTACAAGCGCAGCAGGGGACGAGAGCTACGCTAGCACAGGTTAGCGCTCTGGGTCTTGTGCTGGTTCTGCTCGGTCCACAAGGACTTATAAGACAGATGGATCCTCTGCATGAGCTGTCTGGCTAAAACAGCACGAGGTCCAGGAGAAGAAATGGGGACAGGTTTTGGCAGCTGGCACTGATTTTATACACTGTGTGGTCAAAAGTATTTGGACACCTGACCATGAGCTTGTTGGAACAAATGCTTTTAAAACAGAGTGACCTCTGTGTGATAGTTTCACCTGGATCAACAGCTGTTCTTCTGAGAAGGCTTCTCACAAGACTTTGAAGTATGTCTGTGGGAATTTGAGCCAGTTCACTCAAAAGATGACAGCAAGAAAGAATCAGTTGATGTTCCAATTCATTCCAGAGCTGGTCAGTGGGGCTGAGGTCAGGACTCTGTGCAGGACGCTGGAGTTTCTTTAAGTAAATCGAGCTTTTCTTCATGTCTTTATAAAGCTTGCTTAGTGCAGTTATGCTGGAACTTACACTATATGGCCAAAAGTATTTAGACAGAGTATGTTAGAAGAGTCCTGACTTATTAGGATTTTAACGTCATGTTTTACACTTTGGTTACATTCATGACAGGAACGGTAGTTACTCGTTACACAAGATTCATCAGTTCAGGTTTAATATCAAACACAGTAGTGGACAATTTTGTATCTCCAATTCACCTCACTTGCATGTCTTTGGACTGTAGGAGGAAACCGGAGCGCCCGGAGGAAACCCACACGGACACACGTTTAAAACCAGACATAAAATATTCCTGTTTGACCAGAATTACAGCTCAGTTCAAAACACTGTTTCTCTTTTATTCTGTAATGAAGCTTTCCTTAATTTATTTTTTAATTAGTTTGATGTATTCTCTAATTAATGTATTTAATATTCTCTTTTCATTGTTTTAATTTCATTTAATTTATTTACCCCTTTGTATTTTCTAATTTGTAAAGCACTTTGAATAACCACAGTGTATGAAACGTGCTTTATACATAAACCTGCCCTGCCTTGCCTTGCCTTGCCTTGGAACAGGAAAGGGCCTTCCTTAAACTGTTGCTAAAATATATATAATATATGGAAGCATATACATTTCTTTATAGAATTGATTTATTACACCTGTTGGGAACTGTTGTGGCTAAAACACACAAATTCAATAATTAGATACAGTGAAACCTTGATTTAACAGGCTAAAAGTGGGGAGCACTGATCCATAAAATTGTTAATTATTAAGATTGTCCGAAACTGCGAGGTTTTTTCCAGGTCCAAAAAAGTGCTAAACATGCACATCTGATAAACAGTAAAAAGAACAACGTAAATACATATATAAATATGTCATGTAAAACCTGTAAATAAATATAAAAATGGGTGTACTGTACTACTGGGGAGAAATTTCATTTATCTTGTGGGGTGGAGGAGATGTTTTGTTTTTTTGCCGTGATGGTACAGTGGGGACTTATTCTGAGTCTGAAGCTCTGCTGGTGGGTACCGGAGGAGTGCTGGTGCAGAACTAAGCACTAGATCTTTCAAATTAGGCATAAAACACAGAGAAAAGGGTGAGAACACAGGGAGCCTCCTGACAAAATAAAGTCTATCACTCATGTAAACAGAGAGATATGCACCACCACCAGTGGACAACTACTAAACTTATATATACATATATATATATATATATATATATACAGTATATATATATATATATATATATATATATATATATATATATATACGAACGTTTAAAGGTCCCGCGAGAAGCGTACCAAGACCACTAGTTTAGTAGTTGTCCACTAGGTGGGCACGCCTCTCTGTTTACAAGAGTGATTGATAGACTTTATTTTGTTAGCAGGAGTCTCGCTTTGTTCTTGCCTTTATGTTCTAGCATGAGGATTAATATACTGTATATACTGTATATATATACACACCGACCAGGCATAACATTATGAGCATTGACAGGTAAAGTGAATAACACTGATTATCTCTTCATCACGGCACCTGTTGTTGTTAGAAGCAGGAAAAATGAGCGAGCGTGAGGATTTGAGCGAGTTTGATGAGGGCCAAATTGTGATGACTAGACGACTGGGTCAGAGCATCTCCAAAACTGCAGCTCTTGTGGGGTGTTCCCGGTCTGCAGTGGTCAATATCTATCAAAAGTGGTCCAAGGAAGGAACAGTGGTAAACCGCCGACAGGGTCATGGGCGGCCAAGGCTCATTGATGCACGTGGGGAGCGAAGGCTGGCCCGTGTGGTCCGATCCAACAGACTAGCTACTGTAGCTCAAATAGCTGAAGAAGTTAATGCTGGTTCTAACAGAAAGGTGTCGGAATGCACAGTGCACCTTCAGGGGTCTAGTGGGGTCCATGCCTCGACGGGTCAGGGCTGTTTTGGCAGCAAAAGGGCGACCAACACAATATTAGGAAGGTGGTCATAATGGTGTGTCTGATCGGTGTATATGTTGCACGTCTGTTGATCTTGTTTTAAAAGTTCTAGTGCAGCATTTGAGAGCAGTTCTTACAGATGTATTATTCTTACAGATGTATTATTAATGGTGTTTATAAGACATTAAAAGGTCATTAGTGGATGGTAATTGTGTTCTGACTTGAGGCAGAATCTCACATCTGTTCAGCTCCTTCTGTTTCCTACAGCCTGTGTTTGATCAGACCACAACACAAAGAGCAAAAAAAAAAAAACTTTAACGTGGGGCGGCACAGTGGCTTGGTGGGTAGCACTGTCGCCTAACAGCAATAAAGTCCTGGGTTTGTGTGGAGCGGTCTGGGCTTTCTGTATGGAGTTTGCATGTTCTCCCTCTGCCTGTGTGGGTTTCCTTCCGCAGTCCATAGACCTGCAATTAGGTTAAGCAGAGAAACTTTAGTCCCCCTAGGTGTGTGTGTGTGTTGTGATGGACTGATGACCTGTCTGGTGTGTTTCCCACCTTGACCAGTGAATCAGGCCCAGGTTCCTCAACACCAAACTGGCCAAACCCAGTGTTACGTTCCCCTTGTAGAGGTTTTTAATTTGTTATTAATTTTTAGTTTGTATAAAGGTGCAGAAGTGTCGTTTATCTGTAAATTCAGGCTCGTCAGGGACAGTTTAAGCACACGGAGGGTGACGTTAGCTGGCGTGCTAGTGGGTTGTGCCACCTCAGAACATTGGTTTCAATGGCCTGAGGCTAACGGTTTTAGCTTAGTAAGCTAAAACTGCTGTGACGTAATTGGTGTAATCTCTGTCTAAGTAGTGTGTCTAAATAATCTGCTTGCTAGGATTGGGACAGACCCTCACTTTCTTAACCGCTTATCCAATTAGGGTCACATGGGGGGGGGGGGGGGGTGGGTGCTGGAGCCTATCCCAGCTTTTCAATGGGCGCAAGGCACACAGTAACACCCTGGACGGGACGTCAGTCCATTGCAGATACACACACCCATTCACCTATAGGCCAAGTCAGTGCCTCCTATTAACCTGACTGCATGTTTTTGGACTGTGGGAGGAAACCGGAGCTCCCGGAGGAAACCCGCACAGACACGGGGAGAACTTGCAAACTCCGCACAGAAAGGACCCGGACCGCCCCGCCTGGGGATCGAACCCAGTACCTTCTTGCTGTGAGGCGACAGTGCTACCCACCGAGCTACCGTGCCACTGGGACAGACTCAATATCGTTTATTTCATATTATTGATTTTATACTTGAAGCTAATTATCCGAAGGGGCGTCCACATACTTTCGGACATACGGTATATAGTGTAGTGTATCTGTAAATAGCTCATCATCTCATATGCTTTCCTGAACTGGTGCCTCACACGTTTCAGAAACCCTGCTCCGCCGTGTCCCGTCGATTGAAATGTAGGAGGTTTCAGGATCTGAACGATGTCACTCAGCTGAAGGTCGTTTCTGAATTTCCTTTTTCTCGAGCGACATTTCCGATGCGACAAATCTGACGGATACAAAACAGAATTCTGGGATCGAGGAGCGTAAGACAAGAGACACGGAGCGAGACAAAAGAGAAGGATGAAATGAGAAACATGGAGAGGAGGCAGATAAGAGAGACAGTTTAGGGTAAAGGGTAAAGAAAGAGAGACGCTGAAGGATATTGACAAAACGTCCAGATACAGAATGGAAGTGTCTAACATGGTTTGAAGGAACGAACGAGTACACACCAGTCACAACAAAAAGATGTAAGAGCATGATCGTGTCCTTCACAGTTAATGTGTTTAGAGCTCATTCACACTCATAATCTCAGCATTTACATTTTTATTTTACATTTCTAGTAATCGACAGGCCGGTAATTTGTTTTTAAGAAGCTTATGGACTAAGAGGTAATGAAGGTCTTTAGAGGACTGGGGATGTTGATTCCACGACCTTGGTGCTAGTACAGAGAAGAGCTTTGATGCTCGTCTTCCAGGATCAAGACTCAAACGGTATGCAGTACAGAACAGGGTCCGATAGTAGTTATCTACTAGGGTAGGTACTTACAGTATATGGCACCGTCGCCAAGCTTCGATTGATGAAAGCCCTGTTTTGGCCAGTAACTACATGTGGTTGTAAAGTCTGGACACTTAGGAAAGAAGAAAAAAGACACATCAAGGGTTTTGAGAACAAGTGCATCAGAAAACTGCTGAAAATCTCATGGAGGAAGATGATCACCTCTGAGCGAGTGTACGAGACGGCCAGAACAAAAACAGAGCTACTGAACCACATTAAGTCCTGCAAGTTATGTTACTTCAAGCATGTGATGAGGCACCTAAAAGGACTCGTGGAAGGACACAGAAGATCCAGATCTATCTTTAATCTGTCTGTCTAGCATCTGTCTATCTGTCTATCATATGTCTGCTTGTCTATTATCTGTCTGTCTATATGTCTGTCTGCCTCTCTGTCCGCCTGTCTGTATTATCTATTATCTCTTTGTCTGTCAGTCTGTCTGTCTTTCTGTCTATCTATCATCTGTCTGTCTGTCTGTCTATCTATTTATCTATCATCTTTTTGTCTGTCTGTCTATCATCTTTTTGTCTGTCTGCCTGTCTATCATCTGACTGTCTGTCTATCATTTTGTCAGTATATCTATCCATCATCTGTCTATCTATATGTATGTCTATCTGTCAGTCTATCTGTTTGTCTATCTTTTTATCTATCATCTTTTTGTCTATCTGTCTATCTATCATCTGTCTGTTTGTCTATCATATGTCTGTCTTTTAGTCTATCTGTCTGTCTATCTTTCTGTCTGTCTATCATCTGTTTGTCTATCTATTTATTATCCGTCTGTCTGTCTATTTATTTTTCTATCCATCATCTGTCTGTCTGTATATATGTCTGTCTGTCTATCTTTAATCTATCTGTCTGTCTAGCATCTGTCTATCTGTCTATTATCTGTCTGTCTATATTTCTGTCATTTGTCTGTCTGTCTCTCTGCCTGTCTGTCTGTCTGCCTCTCTGTCCGCCTGTCTGTATTTTTATATATCTATTATCTCTTTGTCTGTCAGTCTGTCTGTCATATGTCTATCATCTGTCTGTCTGTCTGTCTATATATCATCTGTTTGTCTGTCTGTCTATCATCTGTCTGTCTGCCTGTCTATCATTTGTCTGTCTGTCTATCATTTCATCAGTCTATCTATCCATCATCTGTCTATCTATATGTATCTATATACAGGGGTTGGACAAAATAACTGAAACACCTGGTTTTAGACCACAATAATTTATTAGTATGGTGTAGGGCCTCCTTTTGCGGCCAATACAGCGTCAATTCGTCTTGGAAATGACATATACAAGTCCTGCACAGTGGTCAGAGGGATTTTAAGCCATTCTTCTTGCAGGATAGTGGCCAGGTCACTACGTGATGCTGGTGGAGGAAAACGTTTCCTGACTCGCTTCTCCAAAACACCCCAAAGTGGCTCAATAATATTTAGATCTGGTGACTGTGCAGGCCATGGGAGATGTTCAACTTCACTTTCATGTTCATCAAACCAATCTTTCACCAGTCTTGCTGTCTGTATTGGTGCATTGTCATCCTGATACACGGCACCGCCATTGGATGCACATGGTCCTCCAGAATGGTTCGGTAGTCCTTGGCAGTGACGCGCCCATCTAGCACAAGTATTGGGCCAAGGGAATGCCATGATATGGCAGCCCAAACCATCACTGATCCACCCCCATGCTTCACTCTGGGCATGCAACAGTCTGGGTGGTACGCTTCTTTGGGGCTTCTCCACACCGTAACTCTCCCGGATGTGGGGAAAACAGTAAAGGTGGACTCATCAGAGAACAATACATGTTTCACATTGTCCACAGCCCAAGATTTGCGCTCCTTGCACCATTGAAACCGACGTTTGGCATCGGCACGAGTGACCAAAGGTTTGGCTATAGCAGCCCGGCCGTGTATATTGACCCTGTGGAGCTCCCGACGGACAGTTCTGGTGGAAACAGGAGAGTTGAGGTGCACATTTAATTCTGCCGTGATTTGGGCAGCCGTGGTTTTATGTTTTTTGGATACAATCCGGGTTAGCACCCGAACATCCCTTTCAGACAGCTTCCTCTTGCGTCCACAGTTAATCCTGTTGGATGTGGTTTGTCCTTCTTGGTGGTATGCTGACATTACCCTGGATAAAGTGGCTCTTGATACATCACAAAGACTTGCTGTCTTGGTCACAGATGCGCCAGCAAGACGTGCACCAACAATTTGTCCTCTTTTGAACTCTGGTATGTCACCCATAATGTTGTGTGCATTGCAATATTTTGAGCAAAACTGTGCTCTTACCCTGCTAATTGAACCTTCACACTCTGCTCTTACTGGTGCAATGTGCAATTAATGAAGATTGGCCACCAGACTGGTCCAATTTAGCCATGAAACCTCCCACACTAAAATGACAGGTGTTTCAGTTATTTTGTCCAACCCCTGTATGTCTGTCTATCTGTTTGTCTATCTTTCTGTCTATCTGTCTATCTATCATATGTCTGTCTTTTAGTCTATCTATCTGTCTATCTTTTTGTCTATCATCTGTCTGTCTATCTATTCATCATCTGTCTGTCTGTCTATTTATTTTTCTATCCATCATCTGTCTGTCTGTCTATCTGTTTGTCTATCTTTAATCTGTCTAAATATCTATCTATCTATATATCTGTCTGTCTGTCTATATACCTTTAACATGTCTGTCTGTCTATCTATCTTAATCTGTCTGTGTCTTTAATCTATCTGCCTGCCTGCCTGCCTGTCTGTTTGTCTGTCCATTTGTCTATCTATCTACACATAATTTGTCTGTCTGTTTGTCTGTCATGTCTGTCTGTCCATCTATCTAACATCTAGCCTGTAGGTGTCAGTGCTCCAAAAGGCAGAACCTTTGAGAAACATTAATTAGAACGTTTTGGTACACAAGTGGAACAGTTAATGTGTTCAGGCTCTCAAGTTTGAATCCCAGCTGTGCTGTTAAGAAAAGAAATGGAATCTCTTGCAGTTGATGTATTTTTGGGGTGTGGGGGTGCAGGTGCAGGAGGGTTTTACTCCTCCTCTGTCTGACAGAAAGGTGTCGGGTGTATCATCACTCTCTGACAGGCATGAGGAAAATGTTTTCCAGACTCGGGTTCTAATTCCCCAGACGATCTAACCTGAAACCTGCCACCTCCGAGCTCCTGTCTGAAAGTGTGGTAAAATGGTTAAATGGTTTAGTTCTCTGTCTGGCCAGTAACAAGCTGTTGTATCAGAGCGGCTCCTGGCAGCGGTTGGTTTTCAGCTGTCACATTTTGAGCAGGTTTCTACACAGTAAATCTGGAATGTAAATAAAAAAGCTGCTCAATGTGTTCAATGTTCAAGATCATTTAGATTTTTCTGAGCATGAGCTGATTATTTATGGTCCTGCTGCTACACAGTAATGAAGTTTAAGCACAGTAATGAGGTTTAAGCACAGTAATGAGGTTTAAGCCGGGACTTTGACTTTCAGATCAGATCATGGACTGATGACTGGATGTTCTTCTGTAGGATTTTCTGATAGAGAGCAGAATTTGTGGCACCGTTAATTATAGTACGTTTATAGTATGGCCAAAAAGTAGGAACATCTGGTACGTCCATTCATTCATTATTCATTTATTATATTATTAGTGTTTATAAGCTGTTTGTGGCTTATCCAATGTTATGTACCCTTTGTCTACACCTGCTTTTCTAATTTTGAAACAACAATGCTACACCTGCTACACATATACCATCGCACGTAAGTCGCACACACAGCGACTTCAGACTTGAATCGGAGTAGTCCCTACTCCCTACACAGTTTGAAGTTCACTTCATTTGAACATTCTTGTTACCTTTGGATTGGAATCTTAATTAAAATGGTGGAATACCCTACGTAGTGCACTTCACAGGAACAACTTGGGTGAATGGAACGCTCCTACAGAATTGGCGCTGATGGTTGAAAGAACCTCTTTCTGAACCAATCAGACCTTCTGATTGTAATTGTTAGTAAGAAATGCTGTTACTTGCATTTATTCAGTTTGCATCACACAGATGACGTGGTAATGAAACGCTTGATTGGCTTTCTAACGAGTTCGTGTTTTACTTCACAACTGGGAAAAGTTTGGA
Organism: Trichomycterus rosablanca; assembly: GCF_030014385.1. Lineage (NCBI taxonomy): Eukaryota > Metazoa > Chordata > Actinopteri > Siluriformes > Trichomycteridae > Trichomycterus > Trichomycterus rosablanca. The sequence goes on from NC_085988.1 coordinate 12,175,073, forward strand.
GGTTTTTAATTATAAGCACATTTAAAAAATAAGGGATTCTATTCCTAATGGGACACACGGTTATAAATTTAATAGTATCTGGAAGAACAGAAGCTAAGGTTAGCAGTGGTTATGATTTTTTGCTGTGTTTTGGATTTTGGCCGCTGTGCCTGATTTATTGAGCACTTTTGTTTTGCAAAAGTTCTTGTTACGGAAATTACATTCATTTGCACAATGACGAGGAAAGTAAAGGCACAAAGTAAAACGGCTAAATACACTCGCTAATCTGTTGTTGTTTTTATGTGAACTTACAGATTATTTGTTTATTTCTATGCTACATTTCCAATATATGTTTTGTGTATATTGTATTGACTCGTGAGTCTAAAGACTTGTGACTTGTCTTGGACTCTAGCCTAAAGACTTGTGACTTGACTCGGACTCTAGCCTAAAGACTCATGACTTGACTCGGACTCTAACCTAAAGGCTTGGTACTTGCCTCGGACTCTAGTCTAAAGACTCGTGACTTGACTCAGACTCTAGTCTAAAGACTCGAGACTTGACTCAGACTCTAGTCTAAAGACTCGTGACTTGACTCAGACTCTAGCCTAAAGATTTGTGACTTGACTCGGACTCTAGCCTAAAGACTTGTGACTTGACTCAGACTCTAGCCTAAAGACTCATGACTTGACTCGGACTCTAACCTAAAGACTTGTTACCTGACTCTGACTCTAGTCTAAAGACTTGTGACTTGACTCAGACTCTAGCCTAAAGACTTGTGACTTGCCTCGGATTCTAGTCTAAAGACTTGTGACTTGACTCTGACTTGAGTCTGAAGACTTGTGACTTGACTCAGACTCTAGCCTAAAGACTCGTGACTTGACTCGGACTCTAGCCTAAAGACTTGTGACTTGACTCAGACTCTCGCCTAAAGACTCGTGACTTGACTCGAACTCTAGCCTAAAGACTCGTGACTTGACTCGAACTCTAGCCTAAAGACTCGTCATTACCATGTGAGTGTCGTTGTAGTGCTGAGAACAGTGACCACCCTAGACATCATCTAGTCAGGATGGGGTTAAACGGGGGTCATTTAATTAATGAATGGGGTACAGGGGTGTATAATAGTATAAAGCTGAAAAGTCTGAGCTACAGTCAGTAATTGTATACCCACAAAATTAATCTGTAGAGTTATTGTGCGGATATATCCATACGTATATGTACGCCTACATACACCCACATGCACCGATCAGCCATAACATTAAAACCACCTCCTTGTTTCTACACTCACTGTCCATTTTATCAGCTCCACTTACCATATAGAAGCACTTTGTAGTTCTACAATTACTGACTGTAGTCCATCTGTTTCTCTACCCCTGAGCAAGGGGCTATTTCTTTACCCCTTGCTCAGGGGTCCAACAGAGACAACTTGGTGGTGGGGATTGAACCAGCAACCTTCTGATTACTAGTCAAGTATTGGAACCGCTGAGCTACCAATGCCCCCCAACAAGGGGGTTTCAAAAGGTCACCAGGGTGTTTATTTTGGCAAATGTGAGACTTGTTCCTCTTGGTATGCTGAGATGTTTGGTTTGTATGGTCTCATGGATACAGTTCCAGGCCGGTGGAATAATACAAGCTCACTTCATCTACTGACCTTCACCAAGGGGCTAAGGTCAACCTTCCTGGGTTTTCCTGTCCATATTACTCATTACTCCCCTTACAGTTTGGACCGTGATTGAGTACAAGGATCAAACCCAGGTTTCTAGAACCCCGGAGCTGTTGAACCTCCACTCTGATCAGTACCAGTCATATTAATTCAAGATGCACTTTGAGTACAGAACGTTTCCATGTGAAGAACGGCTTTGCGTTCCGTCTTCGCACCTTCATACATCCATCCCTGTAAGAGAGCGGCTCAGCACATGATAGAATCACAACTGAGAGAGGTGAGATAGGAGGTGAGACAGGAGGCGAGACGGCGTGAGACGGAGGACTGAAACAGACCAGCCAAGATTCTCATTCAGCTCTCCAGGATGACGGTGGCGTGATGGAAAAACCTCACACAGGGAATCGCTGGCGGAAACAATTAGGAAGTCTGATCATGACTGTCTGATCTGTCTCTGATCTCAGCTGGTTTATCAGGTGACTGATAAACAATCACACGATGCTGCAGAAGATTTGTGTGGACAAAAAATCAGAGACAATAATGTAATCATAATAGAGTACGAACAGAGAATCGGATCACTGTAACGGGTTCAGCTGGGTCTGGCTGCAGAATCTTGCTTCCCCTGCCATGCCAGTATGCACTTAGGTTCATTTTTATTTTATGCAGGTGGGGGGCTTCACCTAGCTCCTTAGTAGGAAGGCACGGCCCTCCTCGTAACAATTGTTCTAGAACACATTTCTTCATTTATTTATATATGTATTTCTTACATTTATTTATTTCTGTATTTTCACATTTTTTAATCATTTATTTATTTCTGTAGTTTTTTTGTTTTAATTTATTAGTTTTTTTAAACATTTTTTATTTACTTACTTTTTTGTATTTTCACATTTCTTTATATATTTATTTCTGCATTTATTTATTTCTGTATTTTCACATTTTTTCATTTATTTTTTAATACACACACACACACACACACAAATGTGTGTGTGTATTTTCACATTAATTATTTATTTATTTATTTATTTATTTATTTATATATTTTTTATTTCTGTATTTTCAATTTTTTATTTATTTATTAGTTTGTATTATTTATTTATTGTTAACATGTATTTATTTATGTATTCTATACATTTATTTATTACCATATATATTTTTTTATTTATTTCTGTATTTTCACATTTTTTATTTATTTATTTCTGTAATTTATTTATTTATTCATTTCTGCATTTATTTTTCCTGTATTTTATTTTACATTTTTTATTTATTGACTTTTTTGAATATTTAAATTCATTTTTGTATTTTCACATTTATTTCTTTATTTGTTACTATAATTATTTATTTCTGTTCCCACATTTTTCTGTTCCCCATGTATTTGGTGTGGAGACCATGGGAGGCGCTGGCCTATATACTTTATATATACCCAACCAGTCTGAATCATTTTAGCCATTCTGAATAGAAATGTGGGCAGCTCAGTGGGTAGCACTGTCGCCTTACAGCAAGGAGGTCCTGGGTTTGATCCCCAGGCGGGACGGTCCGGGTCCTTTCTGTGTGGAGTTTGCATGTTCTCCCCGTGTTTGCGTGGGTTTCTTTGGGTTTCCTCCCACAGTCCAAAAACATGAAATATGGTATGATTTGGCTCAGGGGTCCAGATTTTATGCTATTTACCAGTATTTATGCAACCACGCCTGTCAGAGAGCTTCCACTTACGCCTACTGTTTGTTTATGCTGTTGCTGTATGTTGATTTCTGACGTACACTGTTATAATCGTGGAGATCATTGTTCCAGTTTTTTTTATGGGTACATCTGCAGTTCAGACACCCACCCGTTGGCCTCAGTGGAACTCCGTTAGTTGCCGTATTTGTCCGATCTGAGCTCTGTACAGACGATACTTGCCGTTCTTTTAACATAAACCTAACAGACTCCTCTGTACAGCTGGGCCTCGTAATTGTGATTCATTCACTTGTATGTTTTCTCTCTCTCTCCACAGTTCAGATGACTATTATGAATACGGCCATGGAGAATCCTACGAATCGTACGGTAAGTTCTAGATTTTCAGCAAATCCATTCAGAAATAACTGACACAAAAATGCTAACAGATATATTTAGTTATAAAATAAATAAATGAGCAAATAAATATATTAATATAAAAAATGAATAAATACATTTCTTGTCATGGAAAGGGGCATATTATAATAAATGTCTTGAATTTTTTACTTAATATTATTAATATGTTTACTACCCATACATCAATGTTTTGGTGTATTTCTGTATTTGCATGTTTTTGTTTATTTATTTATATCTACATTTATTTTTTTATTTCCATATTTTCATTCATTTATTTTTTTTATTTCTACATTTATTTCTGTCTTTCAAAATGTATTTAGTCTGTGTATTTGTTTATTTCTACATTTATTTTTGTATTTTCACATTTTTTATTTATTTATTTTTGTATTTTTTTTGTATTTATTTATGTATTGCCACATTTTTTATTCATTTATTTTTTTTATTTCTACATATATTTCTGTATTTTAAAATTCTTGTATTTTTGGAGTTCTATTTTTACATTTATTTATTTTTTACATTTATTTTATTGTTTCAAAATTTATTTAGTTCTGTATATCTATTTTCACATTTATCATTTACATATTAATTGTACATATATTTATTTTCTGTATTTTAGTTATTTTTTTATTTATTTAAATATTTCCACATGTATTTATTTATTTCTGTATTTTTACATTTCTTTTTTTCTTTCTTTCTTTATTTCTTTATTTATTTATTTCTGTATTTTCACTTTTTTTTTCTCTTTATTTTTATATTTATGTATGTCCACATTTGTATCACAAGCACTCGGGTGTCACAGTCTGGGACTCTTTAAGATCTTAAGCCACTGTGACCTGAATCCTGAAGGAGAATAAACATCCTCGGCTGGTTCCGATAGCGTATAAAGCTTAGTGATGTCAGAGCTTGTCAAAAAGGGTTTCATATTTCCTCAAAACTATTTATGGGATTAAAAGCTGGAAATAAAATGACCTCATTGTGTCTGTCAAGCAAAAGAAAATGCAACATGGTCACAACTGCTGCAGTTATATATATGTATGTATATATATATATATATATATACAGTGCCTTGCAAAAGTATTCAGCCCCCTTGAACTTTTCAACCTTTTGCCACATTTCAGGCTTTAAACATAAAGATATGAAATTGTAATTTTTTGTGAAGAATCAACAACAAGCGGGACACAATCGTGAAGTGGAACGAAATGTATTGGATATTTTAAACTTTTTTTAGAAATAAAAAACTGAAAAGTGGGGCGTGCAATATTATTCGGCCCCCTTGCGTTAATACTTTGTAGCGCCACCTTTTGCTGCGATTACAGCTGCAAGTCACTTGGGGTATGTCTCTATCAGTTTTGCACATCGAGAGACAGAAATTTTTGCCCATTCTTCCTTGCAAAACAGCTCGAGCTCAGTGAGGTTGGATGGAGAGCGTTTGTGAACAGCAGTTTTCAGCTCTTTCCACAGATTCTCGATGGGATTCAGGTCTGGACTTTGACTTGGCCATTTTAACACCTGGATAAGTTTATTTGTGAACCATTCCATTGTAGATTTTGCTTTATGTTTTGGATCATTGTCTTGTTGGAAGATAAATCACCGTCCCAGTCTCAGGTCTTTTGCAGACTGCAACAGGTTTTCTTCCAGAATGGTCCTGTATTTGGCTCCATCCATCTTCCCATCAATTTTAACCATCTTCCCTGTCCCTGCTGAAGAAAAGCAGGCCCAAACCATGATGCTGCCACCACCATGTTTGACAGTGGGGATGGTGTGTTCAGGGTGATGAGCTGTGTTGCTTTTATGCCAAACATAACGTTTTGCGTTGTGGCCAAAAAGTTCGATTTTGGTTTCATCTGACCAGAGCACCTTCTTCCACATGCTTGGTGTGTCTCCCAGGTGACTTTTTATAGATATCTTTGAGAAATGGCTTTCTTCTTGCCACTCTTCCATAAAGGCCAGATTTGTGCAGTGTACGACTGATTGTTGTCCTATGGACAGATTCTCCCACCTCAGCTGTAGATCTCTGCAGTTCATTCAGAGTGATCATGGGCCTCTTGGCTGCATCTCTGATCAGTCTTCTCCTTGTTTGAGCTGAAAGTTTAGAGGGACGGCCGGGTCTTGGTAGATTTGCAGTGGTCTGATACTCCTTCCATTTCAATATGATCGCTTGCACAGTGCTCCTTGAGATGTTTAAAGCTTGGGAAATCTTTTTGTATCCAAATTCGGCTTTAAACTTCTCCACAACAGTATCTCGGACCTGCCTGGTGTGTTCCTTGGTCTTCATGATGCTCTCTGCGCTTTAAACAGAACTCTGAGACTATCACAGAGCAGGTGCATTTATACGGAGACTTGATTACACACAGGTGGATTCTATTTATCACCATCAGTCATTTACGTCAACATTGGATCATTCAGAGATCCTCACTGAACTTCTGGAGTGAGTTTGCTGCACTGAAAGTAAAGGGGCTGAATAATATTGCACGCCCCACTTTTCAGGTTTTTATTTCTAAAAAAAGTTTAAAATATCCAATAAATTTCGTTCCACTTCACAATTGTGTCGCACTTGTTATTGATTCTTCACAAAAAATTACAATTTCATATCTTTATGTTTAAAGCCTGAAATGTGGCAAAAGGTTGAAAAGTTCAAGGGGGCTGAATACTTTTGCAAGGCACTGTATATATATATATATATAGTTATTAGTTAATAGTATTTTAACAAATGAAATTATGTTGACAGACAAAACAAAATATTATTATTATTATTATTATTATTATTATTATTATTGTTATTACTATTACTATTATCATTATAATTATTATTATTATTAGTGGTAGTGGTAGTAGTAGTATTTTATTTATTTTTTTATAAATATTTATATTTTTAGTATTTATTTATTTATTTATTATTTTGTGCATTTTCAATACTATCCGAACTTGTGTGTGTGTGTGTGTGTGTGTGTGTGTGCCACTGTGGTGAAGATTTAGAAATGAACCCAGTTTGCAGGATGCTTAACCAAGGTAGAAAGGTCACATTATTATGTGAATAAAAGCCACAAACAAGGTGTAGAGAACAATAAATAACATACGGGGGCCAAAATATTGGAAACAATAAAGTAACAAAGGAAAGCATTATTTTGGCCATTGATTTTATTTTATTATTACTATTATTATTTGTGGCTTTTATCCACCATGTTGTTTTACCATGTTTAAGCCTCCTGCTTAACCAATTCATTATATTGTTTTATATTAAAATTTTAAATTGATTTTATTCTATAGTTACGTTTTTGTTTTTTTTAAACTGAAAAAAAAACTTTTTTTTTTTTCAGTTTAAACTTTTTAAACTGAATTATCATCTGTGTAGCACTTTAAATAACCACAGTTTATTAAAGGTGCTACAGAAATAATCTTACCTTTCTGTGCTCTGCAAATTAGGTTCATGTTTAATTCACTTTGCTTTGCACCTCACTGGTGAGGCGCGACCTTCCCCATTAAAATAAATTGCATGTTTTCTTTTAAATCAAGCTCTGATAATAAATATAAGTTTTCTTTTATTTAAATAGTCGAGGATCACTGTTTTGCTTTATGCTTTCTATGCCTTAACAAGAAAGTAAACCATGAGTGTTTATATGGATCATGGAATATCGGCTTTTACTTTCAGGAATCTGTGCTTATCTAGTCAGAGGAGCTTTTGTAGGGTCAGGCACTGATGAAACACTGAGAGGGGTCAGGCTTGCAGTTCATTGAAGACCACTGAAGTTCCTCCACACTAAAATTGTCAAAATACGGGTCTGAAAAAGTAGAAAAGTGGTGCGTCTAAATAATCTGCCTCGTGAGTTTGATGTCTTATTAGAATCCTCTGTACTTAGGTAACAGGAAACATCATAAATCAGGCAGTACATGGAGGGGGCGTCCCCATACTGTTGGTCATACATGACCAGGCATAACATTATGACCACTGACAGGTGAAGTGAATAACACTGATTATCTCTTCATCACGGCACCTGTTAGTGGGGGGGATATATTAGGCAGCAAGTGAACATTTTATCCTCAAAGTTGATGTTAGAAGCAGGAAAAATGGGCGAGTGTGAGGATCTGAGCGAGTTTGACGTGGGCCAAATTGTGATATCTAGACGACTGGGTCAGAGCATCTCCAAAACTGCAGCTCTTGTGGGGTGTTCCCGGTCTGCAGTGATCAGTATCTACCGAAATTGTTCCAAGGAAGGAACAGTGGTAAACCGGCGACAGGGTCATGGGCGGCCAAGGCTCATTGATGCACGTGAAGGGTGAAGGCTGGCCCGTGAATCACAACAGACGAGCTACTGTAGCTCAAACTGCTAAAGAAGTTAATGCTGGTTCTGATAGAAAGGTGTCAGAATACACAGAGCATCACAGTTTGTTGCGTATGGGGCTGCATCAGAACTGGACCACGGAGCAATAGAAGAAAATGGCCTGGTCTGATGAATCAGGTTTTCTTTTACATCACGTGGATGGCCGGGTGCGTGTGCGTCGATTACCTGGGGAACACATGGCACCAAGATGCACTATGGGAAGAAGGCAAGCCGGCGGAGGCAGTGTGATTCTTTGGGCAATGTTCTGCTGGGAAGCCTTGGGTCCTGCCATCCATGTGGATGTTACTTTGACACGAACCACCTACCTAAGCATTGTTGCAGACCATGTTCACCCTTTCATGGAGACTGTATCCCCTGATGACTGTGGCCTCTTTCAGCAGGATGATGCGCCCTACCACAAAGCAAAAATGCTTCAGGAACGGTTTGAGGAGCACAACAACCAGTTTGAGGTGTTGACTTGGCCTCCAAATTCCCCAGATCTCAGTTCAATCGAGCATCTGTGGGATGTGCTGGACAAACAAGTCCGATCCATGGAGGCCCCACCTCACAACTTACAGGAGTTAAAGGATCTGCTGCTGACGTCTTGGTGCCAGATACCACAGCACACATTCAGGGGTCTAGTGGAGTCCATTTCTCGACGGGTCAGGGCTGTTTTAGCAGCAAAAGGGGTGACCAAAACAATATTAGGTGGTGGTCGTAATGTTATGCCTGATCAGTGTATAATGTGTATTAAACCTGCAGCATTATAGATTGGTCTATCCAAATAATTATCCACTTATTGATTCTATAAACATTCGAATGCTTGTCTGACGACTCGGGTGTCCTTAAATTCCTCAGACGTGCTTCTTTCAGCTTCTCCATCCTGGATTAGAAGCGCATCCACAATCTCGATGACATTTCCTTTGACAGGACTAAAGAGCTAACGTGGCAGTTCAAAAGAAAGCCGTAGACTGACCAGCTAGCATGCATTAATGTTCTCTGAACACCGGGTGACCACGGTTGACGTGTTCTCTTTTCAGACGGACCAGGAGATTGATCGACAGCTCGTTAATTTAAGACTCTTGGTGATGGGTGTCGACTCGAGAAAGCTGTTTATTAAAAGGACACCGCTGAGCTGAGATGCTCTTTGTGGTCAACAAGACGAGCTTTAACAAAACAAGCCTTTATTTAGATAAGACGGTTGTAAACAAGCCCTTTGTCCAAGCTAATAGTGAGGCTGACCTCGCCCACAAAGACACCAGGAGACACTTATTTGGAGTCAGGATTTGATCTTCACATTCAAGTAAGATACAATATATTGGACAGTGCTAGATACTACTTAGGGTCTGTCTGAAAACCTAGTGAGCTGCCTTGCTGCCCACTACCTACCTGATCAGCTGCCCCAGTAGAGAGGATTTTAATAAGACATGGAACTCATAATGCAGATTTTTTAGATGCAGTACTTATACAGCGATTACGCCAATTACGTCACCGTAACTTACTAATACAGTTACCTTCAGGCCATTCAAACAGGTGGCACAACCCGCTTTGGCATACACTATATTGCCAAAAGTATTCGCTCGTCTGCCTTCAAACGCATATGAACTTGAGTGACTTCTTAATCCATAGGGTTTAATATAAGGATAAGGATATACTTTATTTGTCATATATACATATACAGGTGTACAGTACAATGAAATTCTTTCTTTGCATATCCCAGCTTGTTTGGAAACTGGGGTCAGAGTGCAGGGTCAGCCATTGTACGGCGCCCCTGGAGCAGACAGGGTTAAGGGTCTTGCTAAAGGACCCAACAGTGGCTGCATAGCTGAGCCTGGATTTGAACCGCAAATCTTCCAGTTGATAGCCCAAACCTCTACCCACTAGGCTACCACTGTCCCTAATATGATGTTGGCCCACCCTTTCCACAAGGTTTAGGAGTGTGTTTATGGGAATTTTTGACCATTCTTCCAGAAGCGCATTTGTGAGGTCAGACACTGATGTTGGATGAGAAGGCCTGGCTCACAGTCTCTGCTCTAATTCATCCCAAAGGTGTTCTATCAGGTTAAGGTCAGGACTCTGTGCAGGCCAGTCAAGTTCTTCCACACCAAACTGGCTCATCCACGTCTTTATGGACCTTGCTTTGTGCACTGGTGCGCAGTCATGTTGGAACAGGAAGGGGCCATCCCCAAACTGTTCCCACAAAGTTGGGGGCATGAAATTGTCCAAAATCTCTTGGTATGCTGAAGCATTAAGAGTTCCTTTCACTGGAACTAAGGGGTCGAGCCCAACTCCTGACAAACAACCCCACACCATAATCCCCCCTCCACCAAACTTTACACTCGGCACAATGCAGTCAGACAGGTACCGTTCTCCTGGCAACCGCCAAACCCAGACTCGTCCATCGGATCTCCAGACAGAGAAGCGTGATTCGTCACTACAGAGAACACGTCTCCACTGCTCTAGAGTCCAGTGGCGGCGTGCTTTATACCACTGCATCCGACGCTTTGCATTGCGCTTGGTGATGTAAGGCTTGGATGCAGCTGCTTGGCCATGAAAACCCATTCCATGAAGCTCTCTTCACACTGTTCTTCAGCTAATCTGAAGGCCACATGAAGTTTGGAGGTCTGTAGCGATTGACTCTGCAGAAAGTTGGTGATCTCTGTGCACTACGCACCTCAGCATCCGCTGACCCCGCCCTGTCATTTTACGTGGCCTAACACTGTTGCTGTCGTTCCCAATTGCTTCCACTTTGTTATAATAGCACTGACAGTCAACTGTGGAATATTTAGTAGCGAGGAAATTTCACGACTGGACTTGTTGCACAGGTGGCATCACGCTACCATGCTGGAATTCACTGAGCTCCTGAGAGTGACCCATTCTTTCACTAATGTGTGTAGAAGCAGTCTGCATGCCTAGGTGCTTGGTTTTATACACCTGTGGCCATGGAAGTGATTGGAACACCTGAAATCAATTATTTGGATGGGTGAGTGAATACTTTTGGCAATATAGTGTACCGAAAATGGTTAAATTGTCACAGACGAGTCCACATTTGCAAATAAATTACACTTGTGCACCTTTATACAAATTAAAAACCCAGTTCTTGGAAAGAAGGGAAAAATAGGGATTCCTCAGAACCAACCAGGACCAGAAATACACGAGTGGAACCCCAACCACACCAACTGTGGGGTCAATATGCATTTATGGCATTGAGCAGACGCTTTTATTTACAGTGACAGGTTACAATCTAAGCAACTGAGGGTAAAGGGCTTTGCTCAAGGGTCCAACGGTGGTGGTGCTTGAACTAGCGACCGTCAGATTACTAGTTCAGTGCCTTACCGCTAGGCTTCAACTGGCCGCTCCAGAAGCGCGACCTCAAGCCTCCTCTGGGGCAATCCGCTCTTCTAGGATGGTTCTGTCGTGAACTCAAAAATAGTATGACAGTGTGCTGGCATTGCACGTCAGCGGACAACTTTGGAGCTTTAAGAAACGGCAGGTTTGCCAACGAAGTGGATGGAGAGTCTGAGAGGGAGAAACCGCGATATATAGATAAACTTCCACCTGGAGCAAGTCAACACTCACAAGTGGGGCAGGTGATTGTCAATTAGGAGAAGCTAATAAATCAATTATCTGTGTGCTTCACTCCCACACAACTATTAAGTAATAAGTTCAAATTAAATAAATAATCATTAAAAACAATTAAATCTTTCATTTCTGGGTGTTGTTGTTTTTACATAATTACTGCATACTTTTCATTCCAGTAGATGTGTTTGTCTCTTTGCCAGTGACTTTTAACCTCTATATCTTTCCACCCAGGCCAGGAAAAATGGACGAACGGTCGCAACAAGGCTCCACCAGCGAGGACAACCAAAGGAGTGTACAGAGAGCAGCCATATTCCCGATACTGAACTCTAAAGTCAGCCATCCCGCCACCCGAATATTTCCAAGTAATGGATTTTCTATGGACTCCCCCCGTTCCTTTTTTCAAAATAAAATCAAGCAAAAAATCTGAAAAACAAAGCATAACGGTGAGGATGGGGGTGATGGGATCAGGGGTTTCCGGGGACGTCGGGTTTGAGCTGGTAGATACCGGGCATTGCATGGACGTCGGGTAATTAAACCTCTATCATCAATAACTATTTGTAAAGTAGTCGACCAATCAGAACACTTCTACAGCGCTACAGTGGGACGTTCGGGGGTGGGTGATAGTACGTAGATGATGGTGTAAACTTCAGGTGTTAATATTTAGATTTAGCCAGGTACATTTCTATTAACACCTCTTTTTTGATGAGTGATCAGCGTCAGTGTGTCCCTTGTATATTCTGCCTTTATTGAAAAACGTATCCAAATAAACAAAACTAAATCAAAAATAAACTGCTGCACATATTGATTTCTTTCTTCATCTTTGCATTAACGGGTTGATTTGAGCGTGACGTTTAATATTGCCAACTATTCATAAACCTTCCAGGTCTTTAACTAAGTATAAAAGCAGCATGGTCATTGACTGGTCAGTACATAAAGCTATCTAAACTTTGGAGTGAATTTTAATACATACAGTATGATTTATCTATTTTTAAATTAACACGTAAACAGGTGAATATTGGGTGATGTAGTAGGTTTGGAGTTTTAGTGCTTATAAAAGTATTATAATCATGACTAATGTGCATGCACTGCCCGCTGTTGGTCTGAGCAGAGCGTGAATTACACAGTGACCAATAATGCGAGTGAAGGCAGGTAGACGAGAGCAGAAATGGTATGGTACACAGTGCATCACAGTTTGTTGTGTATTGTGCTGCATAGCCACAGACCAGTCAGGATGCCCATGCTGACCCCTGTCCACCTCTGAAAGCGCCAACAATGGGCACGTGAGCATCGGAACTGGACCACGGAGCAATGGAAGAAGGTGGCCTGGTCTGATGAATCACGTTTTCTTTTACACGGGCGCGTGTGCGTCGCTTACCTGGGGAACACATGGCACCAGGATGCACTATGGGAAGATGGCAAGCCGACGGAGGCAGTGTGATGCTTTGGGCAACGTTCTGCTGGAAAACCTCGGGTCCTGCCATCCATGTGGATGTTACTTTGACACGTAGAACCTACCTAAGCATTGTTGCAGACCATGTACACCCTTTTATGGAAACGGTATTCCCTGATGGCTGTGACCTCTTTCAGCAGGATGATGCGCCCTGCCACAAAGCAAAAATGCTTCAGGAACGGTTTGAGGAGCACAACAACCAGTTTGAGGTGTTGACTTGACCTCCAAATTCCCCCAGATCTCAATCCAATCGAGCATCTGTGGGATGTGCTGGACGAACAAGTCCGATCCATGGAGACCCCAAGTCACAACTTACAGGAGTTAAAGGATCTGCTGATGACATCTTGGTGCCAGATACCACAGCACACATTCAGGGGTCTAGTGGAGTTCATGCCTCGATGGGTCAGGGGACCAACACAATATTAGAAAGGTAGTCATGAATAAAAACCCCAAATAGCATCCCTGCAGCATTATGATTTGTTCTATCTAAATACTTATCGATTTATTGATTCCATAAACATCTGACGACTCGGGTGTCCTTAAATTCCTCAGACGTGCTTCTTTTAGCTTCTCCATCCTGGTTTATAAGCGCGTCCACAATCTAGATGACATTTCCTTTGACAGGACTAAAGAGCTAACGTGGCAGTTCAAAAGAAAGCTGTAGACTGACCAGCAAGCATGCATTAATGTTCTCTGAACACCGGGTGACCACGGTTGACGTGTTCTCTTTATTAATGGACCAGGAGATTGATTGACAGCTCATTAATTGCTGTGCTTTTAAAAGAAGTATTGTTACAGTAAGATTCCTGTACCAGCGTTTGCTTATTGCATTATTCCACTATTGTAAACCCTCAGCACGGGTTTCAATTTGTGCTACAGCACACATCTAGGACAGAGGGCTTTTAGGGCTTAAGTCGACAATCCCTGACCAGCGCTCCTTCACGATATTGTTGTCTGTCCCTGATATCTGAAGGATTTCTTTATAAAAGTCAGTCAGACTCTCAAAATACAAAGAAATACAAAGAAAATGTGAAGTAAAGCATCTGTGAAGGAACCAGGATCAAATATTTTTTAAAAAACCCACATGGGAATCATCTGGCTGTTAAATAAACATTAAAATGAACTATGAGTCCTGAACGGCGACCAAAACGTGGAAAATGTGTCTGATTATGCCCGCTGCTGTCTCACGTGACAGAGCCATGAGGCAGCGACCAGCTGCTGGGAGTGAATGAGGTTTTATTCATAGACTAGAAGAACTGGGTCCATATGTGATGTAGCTTCAGCACAGTAGAGAAAATGTCCGTGTTTATTTATTTTACAAGAGCAGCTGGTCATACTTCACTTTTACTTTTGGTAGGCAGTGCTAATGCAGTGGTGAATGTACTGGAATTTAATTGTTATCAGATGGTTGTTGATGCAAGTGTTACTACTGCCAAGTTGCCCCTGTTGGGCCCCTGAGCAAGGCTCCTGCTCAATTAACCCTAAATTGCGACCATTGCCTTTATCGTGCATGGTCACAATTGTAAGTGTTACAGCAGCAATTCACAAACATCACAAGCAATGTCAATGTAGTTTAAAGAAATTCCATAACCACCTCCTAGTTCCACAGTTCAGCTCCACTTACCATATAGAAGCACTTTGTAGTTCTACAATTACTGACTGTAGTCCATCTATTTCTCTGCATGCTTTGTTAGCCCCCTTTCATGCTGTTCTTCAATGGTCAGGACCCCCACAGGACCACCACAGAGCAGGTATTATTTAGGTGGTGGATCATTCTCAGCACTGCAGTGACACTGACATGGTGGTGGTGTTTTAGTGTGTGTTGTGCTGGTATGAGCGGATCAGACACAGCAGCGCTGCTGGAGTTTTTACATACCGTGTCCACTCACTGTCCACTCTGTTAGACACTCCTACCTAGTTGGTCCACCTTGTAGATGTAAAGTCAGAGACGATCGCTCATCTATTGCTGCTGTTTGAGTCGGTCATCTTCTAGACCTTCATCAGTGGTTACAGGACGCTGCCCACGGGGTGCTGCTGGCTGGATATTTTTGGTTGGTGGACTATTCTCAGTCCAGCAGTGACAGTGAGGTGTTTAAAAACTCCAGCAGCACTGCTGTGTCTGATCCACTCATACCAGCACAACTCACACTAACACACCACCACCATGTCAGTGTCACTGCAGTGCTGAGAATCATCCACCACCTAAATAATACCTGCTCTGTGGTGGTCCTGACCATTAAAGAACAGGGTGAAAGGGGGCTAACAAAGTATGTGGAGAAACAGATGGACTACAGTCAGTAATTGTAGAACTACAAAGTGCTTCTATATGGTAAGTGGAGCTGATAAAATGGACAGTGATTGTAGAAACAAGGAGGTGGTTAAAAATAAAAATAGAAACAAATTTATTTCCAATGTTTTCTGGTGTTTTATATAATATTTATTATTTTGTAACCAACAGAATCCAGCATTCAGTCCTAAAGGTTCAGGAAACTGGGTGTGTCTCATGTCAAATAAGTGGCAATAGTAACTAGTTTTATTATTATTATTATTATTATTATTATTATTATTATTATTATTATTATTATTATTATTATTATTATTATTATTATTATTATTATTATTATTATTATTATTATTATTATTATTATTATTATTATTATTATCATCATTATTCAATGTACAATTCGGTCATTTGTAATCATTTCAGTAGGGCTAATTACATTTGCAATTGTGCTAACAAAATATCTACAGCTACAGTGTGGCATGTATTAAATGACAGTGTTGACATTTTGTGACTAAATGATTAAAACACAGTTTGTCCGTTAGCTCTTTTAACTCCTATCATGAGTTAGTGACAGAAAAAAAAAACCTCAACCCTTAACTGTACTATAAGTCAATGTGCTTTTTTTTCTATTCTGATTAAAGAAGCACTGATTCTTAAAGACAATAACTGAATTGTACAAAGAAGAAAAGAAAACGTCTAGTGCAGAAGGATCGCGAGACTGAGATTGTAAACTTTTGCCAAGAATACAAAGAAATATATTTTGTAATTTTTTGCTGGCAGAATTAGAAAATAAATAACCGAATAAATAAAGCTTTGTAAGCAATCCACAGTGCAAATCAACCCTTAGTTGTTCAGTATATTTGTTTTGACAGCGTGAGTGCAAATACATGAATTCTGCTCCCATCCAGGCAATATTGCAACATTTCTGTAAAAACTTACTAAAACATAAAAAATTAGGTAACCCTTCAATTTCTGCATCAGATGCCTCCTTTAACATCATAAGAGAGGTGAAAATTTTTTTTGCTCTTTTTTCTATTTTTGGGTTTTACAGGGTTAATTAAGTTGGTATCATTTAATGTGGTATAAAGTTATGCTTAACATACAGCTAACATAACAGCATCACAAGTCTACGTAAGATTTTTAGAAAAAGGTGTTTACCGTTGTGTTTTTGTTTTCATATGAATGTTGTATCTATAATCTATGTTAAGTTTGTCACATTGTTTTCTGAATCATTTCTGTTATGTAGTATCATTAGAAGCTTTTTAAACCCTGCAATCAATTTTGTATTGGGGACTCAATTAAATTATTTATTTATTGTTTGTGAAAACCAGCATGTTCTCTTATTGTTAAATCCAATCTGAACTAACATTACTAAATTAAACTAAATTTACTAATAAAGAAATGAAGAATATAAATACATGCATTGGTTATTTGATTTGTATACACGATGCATTAATTGAACTTATCTCTTTATTTTAATTAATAATAAAAAGTAGATTTATACAGTGAGATAAGATTTTTAGATTTTTGGTGCTGTGTTACGTCCCCGTCTAGGGGTTCGGGGCGCAACATAAAAGGGAAAAAAAAGAAAACCATGAACAGATGAAACTGAGTCAGAACGAGTGCATAACGTTTGTTTTTATACGTTATAAGTGCTGTACAGAGGACGTGGTGCAATATTTACAACGGGCAAAAAGTGGACATAAGAGAAAAATAGGGAATCACAACTTCTGTTAGAATGATCAAACACTTTCTACTTACACTGATCAGAACAAACTTCACAGTACACAACACTAACTAAAAAAGACTACACAGGAATGTCACCCGAAAGGGAATAGAGCGCTGTAAAGACACCAAAATCACAGCCAACACTAATAAAGGAGCGCACGTCCGTCAAAGGCAGTGGCTCCCCGACAACTGGCAGTCGGCTGCATGTTAAAGAAAATGTCCCTCCTCCTGCACGCAGGTGCGCTGCTCTGATTGGTGGTCCACGCTCCGCCTCCAAGAAATAGCAGTGATCCATTTGTCCCTCCCGGGACACCTCTGATTGATTCGCCAAAACCTGCTAAACACAAAGTAGGAGGGGAACACCGACTAACCTTTTGTTTACGCTACCTGTCAGAGAGGCGTAACAGCTGTAATTGTAATTGAGTACAGCTATTAAAGCTTTAGTTTTATTGGATGTTTAAAGTTTTTGATTTTATTTTCAGGTAACACATTTAAATAGTATCGAGAACCAGTCTGTGGTTGTAAATCATCATACTAACCATTCTTTGTTTTTTTTTTAATGCTAATTGCTAAAATAAATGTCATTTGTTTTGTAAACTACTGCTGTGTACTATTGCTAAAGCTAATAATGATGCATTAAGTTTGTATTCATACCACAATCACATTCTACCATGATTACTGTCACAGTTTAATGGTGTTATAATGTGACTTTCTGAATACTAAACCTATGCAGTGGCATGATGTGACCTGCATAATGTAACTGTATTTACTAACCTACTAACATTATGAACAAAGTATCTAAAAACGTTCCTTTGTAGTGTCTTCCTCTTCTTTTTCTTCCTCCACACTTCTAATCACGTGACTGCCTCTAAAGGGCGTGGTCCCACATGACCTCTAAATGACCAGGCCGTCCATTGACCGCTGCGAGAATGGCAGTAGCTGAATATAAAGACCTTCCTTTAAAAAGGTAAACACAACCTAAATTAGCTTATAAACCAGCATAACCTCACATTAACCTAATAAAATAGATCTAATTTCTAATTTCAAAAAGTCAATCAAAAGTCCATAAAAATGATGATAATTCAGCTTTAAAATGATAAAAACAAATCTGGATATTGACTGTAATGTTACTATAAAGCAAACTTTTGTACTAATGAATGTCTGTCTACATTAAACCCTGAATATTTTTCTACTGAGGACAAAAGGTTCACATGCACTTGTAATAAACACACTGGAAGCAGAGCTGGGATCTCAAATACATCGTATCGAATCTCAGCTCTGCCTGCCGGCTGAGGCTGAGTGGCCACATAAACAATGATTGGCTTGTTGTTCAGATATGGGCGGGACTAAGCCGGATGGGGTCTCTCTCCCATGACTGGTGCAATTACGACCTCTGCTGGCTGATTGATGGCGCCTGTACAGAGATGAGAAAAGAGTGCTCTTAGGGTGTGTCTCTCTGTACACAATGCTGAGCTGCACTGCACTCGTCAAAAAAAGTGTAGGTGATGCATACGGCTGCTGCCCTCCTTAGCTTCGTTCTCCTCAAATTAGAGCAGGGATCAGCATGGTGGAGAGGAAGCATGACGCTATCGGGCAATTGGATGTTCTAAAAGTTAAAGAAAGTAAAAGTTAAGAAAGGTAAAAGGGGAGAAAATGCATAAATAAAAATATATAAACATAGTTTGTGTCGTATAAAAAAAAATCAAGATCTCCAGCTCTCAAATTCAAATCCTAGCCACCTGGCCAGGCTTCCAACAGACACAATTGGCCATGTCTGAAAGAGGGAGGGTCAGATGGGGTTTGTCCTTGATGTTGATGTGATATGCGATCTCTGGGATTGTGGTGGGAAATTTAATTAGAGCTTAGCATGACTGACCGTACATGATACGGCTCCATGTGTCAACCCATCGCTGGCAAGTTATAAAAAGCAGCCAGCGAATGCTTTTGTATCAGAGGGGTGTGTTATAAGTAGGGATGTAACGATACACTCTACGCATGATGCGATGCGATTCACGATACCGGGTTCACGGTACGATTTTTTCCCGATTTTCCTTTTATTATTTCTCCTAATATACAGTATATACAGTATATACGTATATGTATATATATATATATACAGTGTATCACAAAAGTGAGTACACCCCTCACATTTCTGCAAATATTTCATTATATCTTTTCATGGGACAACACTATAGACATGAAACTTGGATATAACTTAGAGTAGTCAGTGTACAGCTTGTATAGCAGTGTAGATTTACTGTCTTCTGAAAATAACTCAACACACAGCCATTAATGTCTAAATAGCTGGCAACATAAGTGAGTACACCCCACAGTGAACATGTCCAAATTGTGCCCAAAGTGTCAATATTTTGTGTGACCACCATTATTATCCAGCACTGCCTTAACCCTCCTGGGCATGGAATTCACCAGAGCTGCACAGGTTGCTACTGGAATCCTCTTCCACTCCTCCATGATGACATCACGGAGCTGGTGGATGTTAGACACCTTGAACTCCTCCACCTTCCACTTGAGGATGCGCCACAGGTGCTCAATTGGGTTTAGTCCATCACCTTTACCTTCAGCTTCCTCAGCAAGGCAGTTGTCATCTTGGAGGTTGTGTTTGGGGTCGTTATCCTGTTTGAAAACTGCCATGAGGCCCAGTTTTCGAAGGGAGGGGATCATGCTCTGTTTCAGAATGTCACAGTACATGTTGGAATTCATGTTTCCCTCAATGAACTGCAGCTCCCCAGTGCCAGCAACACTCATGCAGCCCAAGACCATGATGCTACCACCACCATGCTTGACTGTAGGCAAGATACAGTTGTCTCGGTACTTCTCACCAGGGCGCCGCCACACATGCTGGACACCATCTGAGCCAAACAAGTTTATCTTGGTCTCGTCAGACCACAGGGCATTCCAGTAATCCATGTTCTTGGACTGCTTGTCTTCAGCAAACTGTTTGCTGGCTTTCTTGTGCGTCAGCTTCCTTCTGGGATGACGACCATGCAGACCGAGTCGATGCAGTGTGCGGCGTATGGTCTGAGCACTGACAGGCTGACCTCCCACGTCTTCAACCTCTGCAGCAATGCTGGCAGCACTCATGTGTCTATTTTTTAAAGCCGACCTCTGGATATGACGCCGAACACGTGGACTCAACTTCTTTGGTCGACCCTGGCGAAGCCTGTTCCGAGTGGAACCTGTCCTGGAAAACCGCTGTATGACCTTGGCCACCATGCTGTAGCTCAGTTTCAGGGTGTTAGCAATCTTCTTATAGCCCAGGCCATCTTTGTGGAGAGCAACAATTCTATTTCTCACATCCTCAGAGAGTTCTTTGCCATGAGGTGCCATGTTGAATATCCAGTGGCCAGTATGAGAGAATTGTACCCAAAACACCAAATTTAACAGCCCTGCTCCCCATTTACACCTGGGACCTTGACACATGACACCAGGGAGGGACAACGACACATTTGGGTACAATTTGGACATGTTCACTGTGGGGTGTACTCACTTATGTTGCCAGCTATTTAGACATTAATGGCTGTGTGTTGAGTTATTTTCAGAAGACAGTAAATCTACACTGCTATACAAGTTGTACACTGACTACTCTAAGTTATATCCAAGTTTCATGTCTATAGTGTTGTCCCATGAAAAGATATAATGAAATATTTGCAGAAATGTGAGGGGTGTACTCACTTTTGTGATACACTGTACAATGGGGCCAAAAAGTATTTAGTCAGCCACTGATTGTGCAAGTTATCCTACTTAGAAAGATGACAGAGGTCTGTAATTTTCATCATAGGTACACTTCAACTATGAGAGACAAAATGAGAAAAAAAAATCCAGGAAATCACATTGTAGGATTTTTTAAGAATTTATTTGTAAATTATGGTGGAAAATAAGTATTTGGTCAATAACAAACAAGCAAGATTTCTGGCTCTCACAGACCTGTAACTTCTTTAAGAAGCTCTTCTGTCCTCCACTCGTTACCTGTATTAATGGCACCTGTTTGACCTAGTTATCTGTATAAAAGACACCTGTCCACAGCCTCAAACAGTCAGTCAACCATGGCCAAGACCAAAGAGCTGTCGAAGGACACCAGGAAGAAAATTGTAGACCTGCACCAGGCTGGGAAGAGTGAATCTACAATAGGCAAGCAGGTTGGTGTGAATAAATCAACTGTGGGAGCAATTGTAAGAAAATGGAAGACATACTGTACAAGACCACTGACAATCTTCCTCGATCTGGGGCCCCACGCAAGATCTCATCCCGTGGGGTCAAAATGATCATGAGAACGGTGAGCAAAAATCCCAGAACTACATGGAGGGACCTGATGAATGACCTGCAGAGAGCTGGGACCAAAGTAACAAAGGCTACCATCAGTAACACACTACGCCGAGAGGGACTCAAATCCTGCAGTGCCAGGCGTGTCCCCCTGCTTAAGCCAGTACATGTCCAGGCCCGTCTGAAGTTTGCCAGATAGCATATGGATGATCCAGAAGAGGATTGGGAGAATATCATGTGGTCAGATGAAACCAAAATGGAACTTTTTGGTAAAAACTCAACTCGTCGTGTTTGGAGGAAGAAGAATGCTGAGTTGCATCCCAATAACACCATACCTACTGTGAAGCATGGGGGTGGAAACATCATGTTTTGGGGCTGTTTTTCTGCAAAGGGGACAGGACGACTGATCCGTGTTAAGGGAAGAATGAACGGGGCCATGTATCGTGAGATTTTAGACCAAAACCTCCTTCCATCAGTGAGAGCATTGAAGATGGAACGTGGCTGGGTCTTCCAGCATGACAATGATCCCAAACACACCGCTCGGGCAACGAAGGAGTGGCTCCGTAAAAAGCATTTCAAGGTCCTGGAGTGGCCTAGCCAGTCTCCAGACCTCAACCCCATAGAAAATTTGTGGAGGGAGTTGAAAGTCCATGTTGCCCAGCGACAGCCCCAAAACATCACTGCTCTAGAGGAGATCTGCATGGAGGAATGGGCCAAAATAGCAGCTACAGTGTGTGCAAACCTGGTGAAGACTAACAGGAAATGTTTCACCTCTTTCACTGCCAACAAAGGTTATGTTACAAAGTATTTAGTTGAACTTTTGTTATTGACCAAATACTTATTTTCCACCATCATTTACAAATAAATTCTTAAAAAATCCTACAATGTGATTTCCTGGATTTTTTTTTCTCATTTTGTCTCTCAAAGACCTACAGACCTCTCTCATCTTTCTAAGTAGGAGAACTTGCACAGTCAGTGGCTGACTAAATACTTTTTGGCCCCACTGTATATATACAGTATATATATATATATATATATATATATATATATATATATAAATACATTTGGCTGGAAAATTCCGAACCTTGCAACCCTGTCGTGCCGTCAACCAGGTGAGGTGAATAGCGCCAGTTCCCTCCTCTGTTCAAAGTGAATATCGATTCATTATACATGTAAACCGATTTGAATCGTTACACATGTGAATCGATTTTTAACTGTCTTGTGGTGCATCGTTACATCCCTACCTATAAGCAGTTCTAATTGGCCAGAAAGGGGATGGTACAAAGACAACAAAAAATGCATGGAACAGTGGTTTATTTGCCAAGGTCAGCCAAGGAAACTTCAGGCTACAGAGAAAAAAGAAGCATTTCTGAATATTCCAATGTAATCTAATGATTTTGTGCCTTCTGATTCATAGCATGAGCATATAAAAGGTTGATTTTTTTTTTGCCAAATCCTGGACAGCTTTGATAAGATACCACTGTTCCTTTATTTTCATTTTATTTATGCATTTTCTCCCCTTTTTCTCCCTTTTTAGTGCGTTCAATTGCCCGATTGCATCATGCTTCCTCTCCACTAATGCTGATCCCCGCTCTGATTGAGGAGAACGAAGCTAACCCACGCCCCCTCCGACACGTGGGCAGCAGCCGTATGCATCTTATCACCTACACTTTGACAAGTGCAGTGCAGCTCAGTGTTGTGTAAGGAGAGACGCACCCTGAGAGCACTCTTTTCTCATCTCTGTGCAGGCACCATCAATTAGCCAGCAGAGGTCGTAATTGCACCAGTCATGAGAGAGAGACCCCATCCAGCTTAGTCCCGCCCATCTGAACAACAGGCCAATCATTGTTCATGTGGCCGCTCAGCCTCAGCCGGCAGGCAGAGCTGAGATTCGATGCGATGTATTCGAGATCCAGCTCTGGTTCCAGCATGTGTTTTTATTGCTGCACCACCTGAGCGGCGTTCCATGTAGTTTTTAATGTAGTCATCAGCTGTGGTTAATCAGAATCACTTAGCAATTAGGAGTCCATGCCAGAAGTCAAATGACATTATAGAACTTTCTACAGCTGCCAAATAATTATAGTTTTGACCCATGAGAAAATAATAATAATAATAAATAATAATAAATAAAAGACATCAAGGGTTAAATAAATAAAAGTTCAAACGTTTTGTATGGAGATCAAGTGTAAGACAAGTGTATGTAACCTTAGGAACATGTCTGTCTTGTGTTCATTTAATCAGTATTTTCATTCACTGTTGTTTTCTATATTATTTCAGGATGACGGACGCAGGATCCGAGCCAAGAGACCTCGTCTAAAGGTGAGCTTTATCTTTCTATAATCAGCACTGCAGATGTACCGAATGCAAACCCCCCGACCGCTGATAAAACCACACTAAGCACAAACTCAGCAGCTTCGCTACGTCGATAGAAACAATGCAAACACCAGGACAGCATTACTGTAGGCCGTGCAGCCAGAAATCCAATAATGTGGAGGGTGTAAAATGTAAAGCACGACACTGACAAACAGGGGGGCTCAACACCTCGAATACACTGTATACAGTCGATTCAGGACTGACAAATATTGTGAAGTCAAACAAAAATAGGAAATGAAGAAAAAAATTATTGTCGATAGAGCATTAGTAGGTTCTCCCTTTTCCCCCTGTATGTTCGATAATATTGTAACTCTGACTGAGAAGATTCATCTCGACGTTCATTCCTGTTACCTCCATTTTTTAGTTGTTAGTTGTTTATTTTAAAAATGTCATTTTTGTGATAAATCACTGACTGTGCCCAGTGTTCTCGTGCTTTTAGCATGTTCTCCATGCTGCTATATTTCTTGTATTCACGGTGGCTAAGTGCGTAGCACTGTCGCCCAACAGCAAGAAGGTCCTGGGTTCGATCCCCAGGTGGGGCGGTCCAGGTCCTTTCTATGCAGAGTTTCCTCCCGGGGCTCCGGTTTTCTCCCACAGTCCAAGAACATGCAGTCAGGTTAATTGGAGACACTAATTTGCCCTATAGGTGAATGGGTGTGTGTATGTGTGTGTGTGTGCGTGTGCCCTGCAATGGACTGGCGCCCTGTCCTGGGTGTTACTGTGTGCCTTGCGCCCATTGAAAAGCTGGGATATGCTGCAGCACGACCCTAATTGGATAAGCGGTGAGTGAGTACTAATTCTAGGTTAAAAACTCAGCCCTGTTACTCATATACAGCTTATCTTCCACTTGGAAACCTGGTAAAAATCAAACAAGGTAACTGAGATTGACCAGTATATATTCTGAGTAGTGAAGTGTGTGTGTGTGTGTGTGTGTGTGTGTGTGTTACCAGATTCAGTGTTAAACAAAGATAAAAAATGACGTTACTACACGCAAACGGCACCAATTCGGTCGAACGGCCCATTTACAACAACGTTTCGGCCAGGATTAAAGTCAGTCTTTTTGTAATTCTTGATTTTTGTCCCTCCACTAGCAGGTGGCTTATTTATTTGTTGTTCTTATTTTAAGGTGGACTGGTATTGCTACAGGAGACCTACAGGAGAAACCTGACCTCACTACGGAGGGCTATGAAGGGAGTGAACCATGCTGGATGCTTCATTTGCAACAATGTCCACTGACCTCCAGAACTGCTGTGACCTCTCAGAGTTTGTCACTCGGCAACAGGAAACATGGACATCTGATCATGGTGCAATAAAAACATTTGCAGTGTTTGGTACAAGGGAATAGGACCGTGTGTTCCTCTGAGTAATGATAGCACTTTACAGCTCGGTACAAGGAAAAACCTGAAGACAAATAGTGCTGTGTCACTTTTGGAAAAGTACTTGATGACTGTACAGTATATTCCACATGTTCCTGTCTCTATGTCAAGTCAAGTGAAGTCAAATTTATTTATATAGCGCTTTTAACAATGAACATTGTCTCAAAGCAACTTTACAAAATCCAGGACCAACAGATACAAAAACCCCTGTTGAGCAAGCCGAGGGCGACAGTGGCAAGGGAAAACTCCCTGAAAATTACAGGAAGAAACCTTGAGAGGAACCAGACTCAGCAGGGCCCCTCCTTCTTGGGTGGTCTGGAGGAAACTTTAAATGAATAAGATTTACACAAATCATACAAACACAGAATTAAAATGAACTAAAAGTTATAACTAGCAATAAAAAATAAATAAAAAATAATAGTTATTATTCAGTCCAGTCTGTAATAAAGTCTGTAGTGAGTTCTTGACATTCTTGGTGCAAACACGATGGTGCAGGACCCGTCACATCCAGCAGGAGCAGCATCGTTGGCACGGCAGTCTTGATCTCATTCCTTAACCTCAGGCAGGTAAACAGGTTTCCACCTCGGGGTAAAACAACAGAGAATGTACTGTAGTTAATAATGTACAATGCAAGTTGAGTAAAACAGTTTTACAGAGAGTTTTAGACTCCGACACCCCTAATTATTACAGCATAACTAAAAGGGAGAGCGAGCAGGTAACAAGGTCATGAAGGCTTTCACAGGACATCAGCGCCCACCTCCCCCACCACCATCAATCCTTAGTGATTGGATAAGAGAGGCAGAACAACAGCAACCCAACATCCCTGATCACCACAAGTTTCTATGACCAAGAACCCCCAAGCTCTGCGCCTTTGTCTATACTAATCAAAAGCCTGAGTAAATAAATATGTTTTCAGTCTAGACTTAAACATTGAGACTGTGTCCGAATCCCGAACAGAGGCAGGAAGATTATTCCAGAGTTGTGGAGCTTTGTAAGAAAATGCTCTTCCACCAGCCGTGATCTTTTTAATTGTAGGAACTATAAGTAACCCTGCATCTTGTGAACGAAGTGGACGCGCTGGGCTGTAGTGATTAATAAGTTCACTCAGATACTGTGGAGCCAGACCATGTAGCGCTTTATAGGTTAGTAAAAGTATTTTGTAATCAATGCGGAATTTAACTGGCAGCCAGTGTAGAGATGATAGAACAGGACTGATATGATCAAATTTTCTAGTTCTAGTTAGCACTCGAGCTGCTGCATTTTAAACTAACTGGAGTTTGTTTATGGATCTACCAGAGCATCCAGTTAGAAGAGCATTACAATAATCTAACCCAGAAGTTATAAAGGCATGGATCAGTTTTTCAGCGTCATTAACATATAGTGTATTTCTTATTTTAGAGATATTACGCAGATGAAAGAAAGCAACTCTAGTAATATTATTAACGTGTGTATCAAAGGAAAGATCTGAATCTAGTGTGACACCCAAGTTTTTTACATCAGAGCTGGGAGTAACAGAGAAAGTGTTTAGGTTTAGCACCAGGTTAGACAGCTTGTCTCTTGCAGCTTTAGAGCCACCAAGTAAAACCTCAGTTTTATCTGAATTAAGTAAAAGAAAATTACACCACATCCAGTTTTCTGTGTATGAAGGGAAAGTGAGTGTGTGTCCTTCAAAGTGTCTTTATGTATGAAAGTGCGTCTCTTGGGGAGATGTCTGTGTAACTGAATGTCCCTACAATAACGACGTCTACATGGTAATTCTGACACTGTAGGGATGTTGTGCGCCACGCCCATGAGGAAAAAAAACTCTTACAGCAAAATACAGTGTAATAATTGTTTCATTATTTCATTTAATAAAATGTTATTTGTTTATAGAGATGAGATAAAGGAATAGGGGTTGTAATAAAATATAACATAAATTGAGCCAATTCTTGTTTGAAACCATACACCTTTTTATCTTTTTTATAAGGTTCATCAAAAGTTGACCAGGCTTGGGGTTGTACATTTCCTTACAACCTTAAAGAGCTTTAAAAAAATTACATACAGATGCAAGGAGCATACATGACATTTTATATGATTTCTGTCTAATAATAATAATAATGATAATAATAATAATATTAATAATAAAATATATCAGCTATAATACAACTACTACTACTACTAATAATAATAATAATAATTATGATGATGATGATTGATAATAATAATAATCATCATCATAATAATTAATAATAATAATAATAATGATGATAATAAATAATAATAATAATAATAATGATGATAATAAATATTGATAATAATAATAATGATGATGATGATGATTAATAATAATAATAATAATAATAATAATAATAATAATAATAATAATAATAATAATAATACTAATAATAATGGGCATGGTGGCTCAGTGGGTAGCACTGTTGCCACCGGGTCCGGGTCCTTTCTGTGTGGAGTTTGCATGTTCTCCCTGTGTCTGTGTGGGTTTCCTCCGGGAGCTCCGGTTTCCTCACACAGTCCAAAAACATGTAGTCAGGTTAACTGGAGATACTAAATTGCCCTATAGGTGAATGGGTGAGTGTATTAATAATAATAATCATAATGTTACCTATAATACAACAACAAAACAACTACTACTAATACTAATAATAAAATAGTAATAACAATAAACTATCACTTCTACTAGTACTAACAATAAAATAACTACTACTACAACTACTACTATTAATAGTAATAATCATAATAATCATAATAAGAATCATAATAATGTTTTTCTTGCTCAGTAGTTCTTTCTAATAAGACTGAAGTCCGGGGAGTGTCTTGAAACACCTTCTTGGCTAATAGGAAGGAAACAAAACCAAACAAATGATGAAGAAACATAAGGATGGGTCTTTATTGTTTTTTTTTGGCTTATTTTTCAAGAACTAGACCTTACCCAGTGTAAGAGTGTGTCTTTATGGGTCTTGGATCTTACCCCACCTAAAGTTTGTTTGTTTGTTTGTTTGTTTATTAGGATTTTAACGTCATGTTTTACACTGTGGTTACATTCATGACAGGAACGGTAGTTACTCATTACACAAGATTCATCAGTTCACAAGTTTATATCAAACACAGTCATGGACAATTTAGTATCTCCAATTCACCTCACTGCACGTCTTTGGACTGTGGGAGGAAACCGGATCTCCCGGAGGAAACCCACACAGACACGGGGAGAACCTGCAAACTTCACACAGAGCGCCCCACCTGGGGATCAAACCCAGGACCTTCTTGCTGTGAGGCGACAGTGCTACCCACTTAGCACCACACCTAAAGTAGGTCTTGGTCTATCTTAAATACTCCATCTACTAATCTATTTATTAGGGATCTTGTCTCGTATTTATGGATTATGCTCCATTTTGCAAAACCCACTTTTTTCCCAGAATTCAGTGCAGCACAACACCAACAGAGTTCTTTTCGATTGTAAATAAATTCATTGATGTTTAATTAGTATAAAGGTGCACAAGTGTCGTTTATTTGTAAATTCTGGCTCGTCAGGGACAGTTTAACCATTTTCAGTACACAGAGGGAGACGTTAGCTGGCATGCTAGCGGGTTATGCCGCCTCAGTCCATTGGTTTGAATGGCCTGAGGGTAACTTTGTTAGCATGGTAGGCTGAAAACTACAGTGACAGTCTGAACAATCTGCCTTTTGAGTTTAATGTCTTATTAGAACCCACTTTACTGAGGCAGCTACCCAGGTGAATAGTGGTCAGCAAGGCAGCTCACTAGGTTTTTGAAGAGGCCCACAGAGAGAGAGAGAGAGAGAGAGAGAGAGAGGGACACTGAGAGTGGATTAAAATGACATTATGATACAAGCATAGCTTTGAGTAAGCAGTAATAACATCCTCCTAATTGCATTCCTGCTCACATTATGCTAAGGCCATCTAATCCAGCCAAATAAGTACATAACATTACGTTCTTACAGTCACATCTGTCTCATCTGTGCTTCCTGTCGGCCCAGCTTTAATCTGCCCCCAACATAATTACTAAACAAAAGACCGTAGCTGCCCCCCCCCCCCCCCACCTTCCCAAATACAACAGCATGTGATTTATATCGTAAATCGGCTTAAAAGCTGGATAGAAGCTCCTGTTCCTGCAATTTCTTTACTCGTGTAATCAGCAACAGATTACTGAATTTAAATCAGAGGGGTCCGTCTTACATAGCAGCCTCTAAGTTAGGGGTTTTCACCCTTCCTCAGCCAGTCACCCAATTTAAAGGGATTAAAATTGTTGTGATCCCACCAACAACACTAATTTCCCAGTGGGCTGTCTGTCCACTGTGGTACTGTAGTTATTACGACCCATTTGCAACACACTCGCCGACCTTCAGGTTGAGGTGTGCCTCATCTTTTTTTGTTAGTTCTCTTGCTAGTGTTCTACAGCTTTAGTTTTCCAGGAACACCCTCTGTGAACTGGGTGCTTCTGTACAGAGATTTGTCCTTGGGTGGGTTTCCCTATCTGGTGGACTGAGTAGCTACACCCAAATGCCCTTTTGCTCCATCTTGTGTCTGTCTCTGTTTCCCATGCTTTCCTGGTGTTTACATTGCATGGAGCGCAGTGTATCTGCTCCAGCAGTGCGGTCAGCTTTTTTCTATTCTCAAGTCCTGCTGTTGTTGGACACGGCTTATGGTTTGATTTTAACATGGTGGTGTTTGTAGTGGTGATAATGCGTATGGGGATGATGGTGATATTAGTGGTGGTAATTAAAGTTATGGTGGTGTTTGTAGTGGTGATAATGCGTATGGGGATGATGGTGATATTAGTGGTGGTAATAAAAGTTATGGTGGTGTTTGTAGTGGTGATAATGCGTATGGGGATGATGGTGATATTAGTGGTGGTAATTAAAGTTATGGTGGTGTTTGTAGTGGTGATAATGCGTATGGGGATGATGGTGATATTAGTGGTGGTAATTAAAGTTATGGTGGTGTTTGTAGTGGTGATAATGCATATGGGGATGATGGTGATATTAGTGGTGGTAATAAAAGTTATGGTGGTGTTTGTAGTAGTGATAATGCTTATGGGGATGATGGAGGTGTTATTTGTGATGGTAATAAGGTTTATAATGGTGGTGATAATGGTTATGGTGATAATGGTTATGGTGGTGGTGATACTGTTATGTTAATTATGGTGGTGGTGGTGATAATGGTTATGGTGATTATGGTGGTGGTGGTGATAATGGTTATGGTGATTATGGTGGTGGTGGTGATAATGGTTATGGTGATTATGGTGGTGGTGGTGATAATGGTTATGGTGATTATAGTTATGGTGGTGGTGATAATGTTATGATGATTATGGTGGTGATAATGTTATGATGATTATGGTGGTGATAATGTTATGATGATTATGGTGGTGGTGAATGGTTATGGTGATGATGGCTATGGTGATGTGATAATGGTTATGGTGGTGGTGAATGGTTATGGTGATAATGGTTATGGTGGTGGTGAATGGTTATGGTGATAATGGTTATGGTGGTGTTTGTAATGGTGATAATGGTTATGGTGGTGTTGTAATGGTGATAATAGTTATGCTGGTGGTGATAATGGTTATGGTGGTGATGATTATTATGGTGATTTTGGTGGTGATAATTGTTATGATGATGAATTAATAATAATTATTTTGATGATGCTGATTATTTTAAGTTTTAATTAATAAACATAATTTATAGAGCACCTGTGTTTGGGGTTAACTGTTATGATAATTGTGGTTATGATAATTGTGGTAATGGTTATGGTTATAATGGTTACGGTAGTGATGATGAATTGATAATAATTATTTTGATGATGATAATGATATGTAATTTCTAATGAAACATAATTTACAGACTGCCGGTGTTTTGTGTGTCCGTGACCGTGAGGAGTTTTGGTGCTCCGGTGTTTAAGCTGAGGTGTTTAGGCTGCATTTTTAGCTGAAGCGAGTTTGAAACAAACCGGAGGATCTATAATCAGATCCGTGATCAGATCTTCCAGACGTAATCAGATCATCTCCAGTGTGAGGTGGGAAAGTGAGCGAGGCATTAAATGCTCATTAGTACCAGATCAATACGTCGCCCCATTATGTTCCATTATAGAAACTGATCTCTCTTTTTAATGAGAGAATCAATCCACACGGCTTTTTCCTGCTTTCACTGAGGAATGATTTTGTTTTCTATTTTTACATTCGTATCAGTCGTGTGTGTGTGTGTGTGTGTGTGTGTGAGAGAGAGAGAGAGAGAGAGAGAGAGAGAGAGAGAGAGAGAGAGAGAGAGAGATCATCTTGTTCATCTTGTATGTTGTATCATCTTAAAATGATATGAGCGAAAAAATCAGGTCAGGATTCCTAGAAGTGACTGGATTTCTGAAATGTTTAAAATAATTAATTAATTAATTATTTTATAGATGTAATAAATAATAAATGAATGTAAAACATTTGCAGTAAATGAAAGCTTGCAGTTCATAAATTCATATTAAACTGTTTCATTTTCATGTTTTAACAGTCCATCATGGTGCTTACAGCCGTCTGTCCTCTACATTTACATCATGGTGTTTAGCAGATGAATTAGCGTTTATCCAAAGCAAATTACAATTGTAGCTAATTACAGAGCAATCAACTGAGGGTTAAAGGTCTTACTCAGGGGCCCAAAAGTGGTAAGGTTTGACCTTTTGATTACTAGTTCACTACCCTAACCACTGAGGCATCGTTACTCTGTACACTATATACTGTTGTCTAGTAAATGGTCAAAAATATGTGAACACCCCTAATTACTGGATTAATTATCAATAATTAATAAATAATAATAATAAAAAATAATAATAATTGCTTTCACCTGCATATTTTATTTTGGTCCCTAGACCGCACTGCACTGTGGTTATAGGAACACTGCACGGTGGTTGTTAAAACACTGCACGGTGGTTATTGGAACACTGCACCATATTTAATCAGAGCTCTGCCAGCAGTTATTGGAACTCTGCACAGTGGTTATTGGACCTCTGCACAATGGGTATTGGAGCACTGCACCATGGTTATTGGAAATCACATTATGGGAACTTTGCACAGTGGTTATTGGAACTCTGCACCATGGTTATTGGAACTCCACATAGTGGTAAATAAAACTCTGCACCATTGTTATTGGAAGTCTACCAGTGGTTATGGGAACTTTGCACAGTGGTTATTGAAACACTGCACCTTGATTATTGGAACTCTGCACTGTAGTTATTGGCGCACTGCACCATGGTTACTGGAACACTGAACTGTAGTTATTGGAACACTGAAACGTAGTTATTTATACACTGAACCGTGGTTATTGGAACACTGCATCTTGGTTATTGGAACACTGCACCATGGTTATAGGAACACTGCACCGTGGTTATTGGAACACTGCACCGTGGTTATTGGAGCACTGCATCGTGGTTATTGTAGCACTGCATCGTGGTTATTGGAGCACTGCTCCGTGGTTATTAGAGCACTCCACCGTGGTTATTGGAGCACTGCATTGTGGTTATTGGAGCACTGCACCGTGGTTATTAGAGCACTCCACCGTGGTTATTGGAATTCTGCACCGTGGTTATTGGAGCACTGCTCCGTGGTTATTGGAGCACTGCACCGTGGTTATTGGAGCACTGCATCGTGGTTATTGGAGCACTGCACCGTGGTTATTGGAGCACTGCATCGTGGTTATTGGAACACTGCATCGTGGTTACTGGAGCACTCCACCGTGGTTATTGGAGCACTGTACCGTGGTTATTAGAGCACTCCACCGTGGTTATTGGAGCACTGCACCGTGGTTATTGGAGCACTGCATTGTGGTTATTGGGGCACTGCACCGTGGTTATTGGAGCACTGCTCCGTGGTTATTAGAGCACTCCATCGTAGTTATTGGAGCACTGCATTGTGGTTATTGGAGCACTGCACCGTGGTTATTGGAGCACTGCTCCGTGGTTATTGGAGCACTCCATCGTGGTTATTGGAGCACTGCACCGTGGTTATTTGAGCACTCCACTGTGGTTATTGGAGCACTGTGCAGTGGTTATTGGAACTCTGCACTGTGGTTATTGGAGCACTCCACCGTGGTAATTGGAGCACTGCGCCATGGTTATTGGAACTCTGCACCGTGGTTATTGGAGCACTGCACCGTGGTTACTGGAACACTCCACCGTGGTTATTGGAGCACTGTGCTGTGGTTATTGGAACACTGTGCTGTGGTTATTGGAACACTCCACCATGGTTATTGGAACACTGCATCGTGGTTACTGGAACACTGAACAGTGGTTATTGGAACACTCCACCGTGGTTATTGGAACACTGCACCGTGAGAGAAATCTTATTTCCGGGGTGAACGTCGTTGTTTTTATGTTGTGGCTGAAGAATCCTTGAAGTCACGAAAGCTGCTGTTATCAGGAGAGAGACGAGAATCTCGGAGGTGGGTGGATGTTCACGCTGATACCGTCTCTCAGTAGTGCTAGCAGGGTTAGGGCTCCATGCTAGCTCCCAGCGGGTCCTGGAGAAATGTCAGGCGTATCTCATCTGCACTAAAGTTAGTTTAATGTACACGGCCTGAACTAAAAGGACGTTTCTGTGCTATTTCTGAGACAGGAATTTAAAACAGCACCGGAGTCGTGTCCTTCTGCACTGCCTGGTATGACCAGCAGATGGGGCACAGATGCTCAGTTGCAAGAGACCGTCTGCGTCTCATGTCTCATCTGCTCCAGGTGGAGTGTTTTCTACATGTCGCAGCTTCTTTCTTTCTTCTTTGCCATCTTGTTGTTTCCACACTTGCATTTCTCTGAAGCCATGATGCTCACTCAGTCCAGTCCAGTCCATTTTCTGCTCACCAAGGGTGTCAGCATTCTTTTGGTTTCTGGGACACGCCCCCAGTCTTGTGGTGATTTAGGGCCTTTTAAGGTTTTTTTTGCGCCACAGTATCATGTTGATTAAATATCAAATAACAGGTTCTAGCCTAGTGTAGTTAGGCAGTTGTTAGGGGTGCCAGAGTCTAAAGCTACTCTCGGTAAAACTGATGTTTTACTCTTAACGATTTCACATTGTAACTACATCTTCTGTTGT
This sequence comes from Trichomycterus rosablanca, assembly GCF_030014385.1. Taxonomy (NCBI): domain Eukaryota; kingdom Metazoa; phylum Chordata; class Actinopteri; order Siluriformes; family Trichomycteridae; genus Trichomycterus; species Trichomycterus rosablanca. Next base: position 12,209,237 of record NC_085988.1, read on the forward strand.
TTTACCCCGAGGTGGTTTTGACGGAAACCAGTTTACCCTCTTGAGGTTAAAGACTGCAGGTCGAGACAGCAGTGCCAACCATGCTGCTCCTACTAGATGGGATGGAGACCCGGCGTGTTTGCACCAAAAATGTCCAGAACTCACTACAGACTTTATCACAGACTGGACTGAACAATGAAGAACTCAAATTATTTATTTTTTATTTATTTATTGCTAGTTATAACTTTTAGTATAATTTAATTTTGTGTTTTTATGATTTGTGTAAATCATATTTGTTTACATCATTCTTCAGGCCACGTGAGGAGGATGGGGGTCCTTGTTTAAGGGTGGTTTTCCTGCCACTGTCGCCCTCGGCTTGCTCAATAGGGGTTTTTGGTCTGTTGGTCCTGGGTTCTGTAAAGTTGCTTTGAGACAATGTTCATTGTAAAAAGCGCTATACAAATAAACTTGACTTGACTTGTAGCCTAGTGGTTAAGTTACTGGACTAGTAATCAGAAGGTTACCGGTGCAAGCCTCACCTCTGCCAGGTTGCAACTGTTGGGCCTCTGAGCAAGGCCCTTAACCCTCAATTGCTTAGATTGTATATTGTCACAACTCTAAGTCACTTTGGATGAAAGCGTCTGCTAAATACAAAAAATGTAAATGTATTTCTTATCGGGCAGGTGTGTGGCGTCCAGCCCTTTTTACATTTCAATATAGTGAGCAAAAGTATGTGGACATGCTTCCTTATAATAACATACAGATGTTTAGCCACATCAGATCTTGAGCTCATGAATGCTTTTAACTGACTGGGCACAAATTCCCACAGAGAGACATAAATTCTTGTGGGAAACTTCATAAAAAGTGAGACTGTTATAGCTGCAAATGGGGGCTCACTCTGTATTAATGCCTTATTGTCAATCCACATACTTTTAGCAATATGTTGTATTACTAAATGAGAGAACAACATTAAAGAGCTGCACTCTTGGGTATCAAAAGGTGTTTCAAGGATCTGCCTTGTTTCTATCCAATTAGCGTTGGGGGGGGGGGGGGGGGGTGCTGGAGCCTATCCACGCTTTTCAGTGGGCGCAAGGCTCACAGTAACACCCTGGACCGGGCGCCAGTCCATTGCAGGGCAGACACACACACACACACACACACGCATTCACCTATAGAGCAATTCAGTGTCTCCAATTAACTTGACTGCATGTTTTTGGACTGTGGGAGGAAGGGGGAGAACATGCAAACTCCGCACAGAAAGGACCCAGACCGCCCCGTCTGGGGATCGAACTTAGGACCTTCTTGCTGTGAGGCAACTGTGCTACCCACTGAGCCACTGTGCCGCCCCTGTTTATCCTGTTTACCTTCTATTTGTTGATTTATTAAACTGTGTCCTTTATCGTGGTTAATTAAAATAGTAGAATCAGTTCTATGAATCACTGAAGTATAAGCCAAGCAAAGCTCTACAAAAGCACTGGACATGAACCCACACACCTACTGGGAGGCCCAACATCCAGCCTTTGTTTGGTATTATAACAATTAGTCACAATTAATTAGTCACAATAAGAACTATTAGTCACATACAGTCAAATACACTGACCAGCCAAGGGATAAGGACCATCATACTATATGATATATATGAAGTATTAAACGTTGTACTGATGGAGGTTCCTCATAATTCACATGTTGACTGCAGCAGATCTGATCAGCATAAAGACTTGAGTGACTTTAATGAGGACCAAATCGCTGCTCAGGTGGCGCAGCGGTAAAATATGCCAGCACAGCAGAGCTGGGATTTCAAATACATTGTATTAAATCTCAGCTCTGCCATCAGCTCTGCAATCTCATTCACAGGGTGGGATGAGCCGGACCAGGGTTCCTCATAACTGGTGCAATTACGACCTCTGCTGGCTGATTGATGAGTCGAGAAATGATGCGTTGATCAGGATGTGGCTGTCCGTGCAAAAAGCTGATCCGCATATGAACTCGCCTTGGTGAAGAGAGGCAGTTGGTACTGCACACGTGTCGGAGGGGGTGTGTGTCAGTTGCGAAGCTCCTCAGTCAGCAGTGGAGGGTTGTATCAGTAGAGGTGAAGCATAACGCAATCAGGGTCATTGGATATGACAATGAGGGAGGAAATTGGGGGAAAAATGAGAAAAAAAGAAAAAAAAAGGACCAAATCGTTATGGCCAGACGACTGGACTGAATTGTCTCCAAAACAGCAAGTGGTGTCACAAGTAGCCACTGATGAGGCATTGTTGAGCAGCCAAGACTCAATATTGCCAGAGGACATGAAGGCGGTGGTGTCTGGTCCAGACCATTAGAAGATCTACTGTGACTTTCTGTGTATGGGACTGCATAGTCCTGTCCTCTTGCCTCTTGCCCTACATGTACAGTGTCCCTACCATCCCTATGATTCTTATAGAGACTGTGTACAGAGGTCCATATTACTCCCTCTGAAGTCCTCCACCGCTTGTGCCGTGGCTCTGACCAGACAGTCTGAATCACTGATGAACAGATGAGGAATCACCTCCCTGCTGAAACACCAGGCACAGCCAATTACAGTATTTTATTTCATTTCCTACTGGCTGGTGGCACTGCTGAGACTCAAAATTAAAAGTCTGAGCCGTGTTAGGTGGGAGTAACAGACTGCTTCACCACCAAATGTAAAATTTTTTACATTTAAAATAGTTTGGATTCATGTATCAACACATAAAAAGACATAACATCAGCCATATACTGGCAAATAGCCACGTACACTGATGAGCCATAACATTAAAACCACCTCCTTGTTTCTACACTCACTGTCCATTTTATCAGCTCCACTTACCATATAGAAACACTTTGTAGTTCTACAATTACTGACTGCAGTCCATCTGTTTCTCTACATACTTTTTTAGCCCGCTTTTACCCTGTTCTTCAATGGTCAGGACCCCCACAGGACCACCACAGAGCAGGTATTATTTAGGTGGTGGATCATTCTCAGCACTGCACTAACACTGACATGGTGGTGGTGTGTTAGTGTGTGTTGTGCTGGTATGAGTGGATCAGACACAGCAGAACTGCTGGAGTTTTTAAATACCGTGTCCAATCACTGTCCACTCTATTAGACACTCCTACCTAGTTGGTCCACCTTGTAGATGTAAAGTCAGAGATGATCGCTCATCTATTGCTGCTGTTTGAGTCGGTCATCTTCTAGACCTTCATCAGTGGTCACAGGACGCTGCCCACGGGGCGCTGTTGGCTGGATATATTTGGTTTGTGGACGATTCTCAGTCCAGCCGTGACAGTGAGGTGTTTAAATACTCGAGCCACTTATACCAGCACAACACACACTAACACACCACCACCATGTCAGTGTCACTTCATTTGTCTTAACTACTAAAAGATAAATCCACACTTTGGACATCACACAGGTTGATACGGAGAAATAAGGTGGACAGGTAGATGGATGGGCAGGAGGGGAAATGGGTAGATACACACTAAGAAAAATGGACATAAAAAAAGGAACTGCACCCACATGGACAGACCTTTAAACTGACTGGAAGTCGGAAAGCATAGATGGATGGATAGACAAACACTTAACAGACAAACATTCAGATGATCAGACCAACACTAAGATGACCACTGTAACATATAGGAGACTATAATAAATGGACAAAACTGGATGTGAAAACATCAAATGGAAACCTCAGACAGGTTAGTAGGTAGAACAAGCACCAAAGAGACATTGACAAATTTTAACAGGTGAACCACAATTCAAACAAATGCTCAAAAAGACAGTCACATGAATGAAGTTTCAGAGAAACGGGCAGTCAGCAGTTGATCTGAGTGGACTGACAGAGTAATGAACAGACTCAGACACAAAGACAGAAAGTTAGACAAACTGAGAGGTGTTGTGACAGCCTGACTGACAGACAAACAGACACAAAGGCAAACGAATAGACAAAAATAAGAGTCACAGATGAAAACTTAGATTAGACTAATACAAACAGTTCGACAAGTAGAGAGATTCAGACAGAAATATTGACAGAGAGACACTGACATTGTCAGAAACATGAGTATAAAAATCAGACGCTGGTGGACAAACACTGAAATTGATTCAAATTTGAACATATTCTTGGATAGACAAATGCTCAGAAAAACCAACATCTGGACAGACAGACAGATAGATAGACACACAACAGACCTCGACAGACATACACATGGAGAGCTTCCCAGAGACAGATGGGTAAACACTTGCATGGATAGATGGATGAGTGAATGAATGGATGAACAGATAAATGGATGGATGGATAGATGGGGTGGACAGGTGGATGAATAGATGGACAGACAGGTGATTGAGTGGATGCATGGATGGATGGATGGATTGATGGATAACTAGATATATGGATGAACAGATAAATGGATGGATAAATAGATGGATGGATAAATAGATGGTTGGATGAACAGATAAATGGATGGATAAAAAGATGGATGGATAAATAGATAGTTGGATGAACAGATAAATGGATGGATGGATTGATGGATAACTAGATATGTGGATGAACAGATAAATGGATGGATAAAAAGATGGATGGATAACTAGCTATATGGATGAACAGATAAATGGATGGATAAATAGATGGTTGGATGAACAGATAAATTGATGGATAAAAAGATGGATGGATGGATGGATGGATGGATGGATAAATAGATGGATGGATGGATAGATGGATGGATGAATGGATGGATGGATGGATGGATAAATAGATGGATGGATGGATAAATAAATGGATGGATGGATGGATGGATGGATGGATAAATAAATGGATGGATGGATGGATGGATAAATGGATGGATGGATAAATAGATGGATGGATAGATGGATGGATGGATGGATAAATAAATGGATGGATGGATAAATAGATAGATGGATGGATAGATGGATGGATGGATGGATGGATGGATGGATGGATGGATAAATAAATGGATGGATAAATAGATGGATGGATGGATAAATAGATGGATGGATAGATGGATGGATGGATGGATAAATAAATGGATGGATGGATAAATAGATAGATGGATGGATAGATGGATGGATGGATGGATGGATGGATGGATGGATGGATAAATAAATGGATGGATAAATAAATGGATGGATGGATAAATAGATGGATGGATGGATGGATGGATGGATGGACATTTAGATGGACGAGTGATTATAAGTGATCATAAGACTGTTTGAGAAAAGGAGAGGAACTCTGAATTAATTTGAGCTGGGAATTAAGGTGGCTAATCATCACTGAAATGTAAAGGTGATGTGTGGGTGTGGGAATTCCTTTACGCTAAACAAAAAGAAATAATGGGTACATACAGGATGGATGAGGATGTGGGAGGAGTCCCAGTTCCAGTCCTTCTCCCAAACCTTCAGGGATCAGCGCACGTTACCTCTTTCCCTGTTCAATATATATTCATGAATGTCGATAGAAATGCAAGCGGTGACCAATTTACATTCTTCAGAGTCAGCAAACCTGAGACGAACTGCTGGGGTCAAAGCCAAGGGTAAATACACAAATGCACTGGGAGTGCTGGCTCTGTGGTTAAGGAACTGGGCTATTGATTGGGAGGTTGGTGGATCTGTTGAGCCCCCCGATCAAAGCAGGTGGAAGTTTACAGCGTTGGGTAGATGCTTTTATTCAAAGCAACGTACAAAGGGGTCCAGAAGTGGTGGGTCTAGATGTCAGTAGTAGGTCACTTTGGCTGAAAATGGCAGAAACAGCCTAACCATTGGGTGGCGCACTTGTTAATGCATTTTCAGTGCCGACCCCAGGCCGGAGGTAATCATTCTGACTGTGGCATCCTCTAAATACGAGAGCAGCTAAAAGAAGAGAGCTATATAAAAAGTCTCTGTTATAGAACAGCATTGAATTTTACTAGAGTGACGTTTGCAGATGCCCTCGAGAGCTCTTGCTATTTTGGTCCTAATTCACTTTCCATTTCCTTTGTTGTTGCTCATGTAATATGTGGCTGATATATTTTTTAAATGTAGAATTGCTATGAACAATAAAAAACCTGCACAGATAGAAAATGTGGACGATATGTATGAATTCTAATAAAAAACATGCACTAGTCTATTTTCCTGCCTGCATCTTTATTATATAAGTGCATGACATGGGTGTTCTTGTGGAGAACCATGTTCCTGCTTCACCAAAAGCTAAATCACTTGTTCCTCACAGCTGGAATGCTTCATGATGCTTTCAAAATAAAGTGGAGACTTCTTTGACCAATACTCAACAATCGGTTCCCAGCAGTGTGTTTTTGGAACAGTTACATCTACCTTCATGTGTTTGAATACCTTTTTAATCACATGTTCTGACACAGCCTGACATCACCGTTGCACACAACTCAGGCCTTTGAGCAAGTCAAAAAGCATCCCTACCATCAATCTACCATCCATCCATCTGTCCGTTCTTCTGTCCATCTATCTATCAGTCTATCCAATAATCCCATCTAACCATTCCATTCTATCCATCTATTCATCTGTCTGTCCCTCTGTTTGTCTATCCATCCATCCATTTATCCATCCATTCATCCATCCGTCCATCCGTCCGTCCATCCATCGATCCTATCTATCCATCCATCCAATCTAACCATCGATCCTATCTAACCATCCATCCAAAAATCCATCCGTCCATCCATACATCGATCCTATCTCCCATCGATCCTATCTATCCATCGATCCTATCTATCCATCCATCCAATTTATCTAACCATCGATCCTATCTAACATCCATCTATCCATTCATCCATTCTATCTAACCATCCATCCTATCTAACCATCCATCCATCTATCCATCCATTCTATCTAACCATCGATCCTATCTAACCATCCATCCATTCATCCATCCATCCATCTATCCATCCATCCAAAAATCCGTCCATCCATCCATCCAATCTAACCATCGATCCTATCTTACCATCAATTCTATCAAACCATCCTATCCATCCATTCATCTGTTCGTCCCTCTGTCCATCCATCCATCCATCCAATAATTGTATCTAACCACCCTGTCTATTTGTCTGCCCATCAGTCTGTCAATTCATCGATCTTATTTCATTAACCAGGCTCCACACTTGTCAAACATTTATAAGGAGAACAGACACTTGGGATCCTGAACTTAAGAGGATCTTGGAATAAACGTCCTATGTATATATATATATATAGGGCCAGTGATAGCCGGTTCAAGCCCCGCCACCACCAAGTTGCCACTGTTGGGTCCCTGAGCAAGGCCCTTAACCCTCAATTGCTCATTGTGTAAGTCGCTTTGGATAAAAGCGTCTGCTAAATGCTGAAAATGTAAATATATACAGTGTATCACAAAAGTGAGTACACCCCTCACATTTCTGCAGATATTTAAGTATATCTTTTCATGGGACAACACTGACAAAATGACACTTTGACACAATGAAAAGTAGTCTGTGTGCAGCTTATATAACAGTGTAAATTTATTCTTCCCTCAAAATAACTCAATATACAGCCATTAATGTCTAAACCACCGGCAACAAAAGTGAGTACACCCCTTAGTGAAAGTTCCTGAAGTGTCAATATTTTGTGTGGCCACCATTATTTCCCAGAACTGCCTTAACTCTCCTGGGCATGGAGTTTACCAGAGCTTCACAGGTTGCCACTGGAATGCTTTTCCACTCCTCCATGACGACATCACGGAGCTGGCGGATATTCGAGACTTTGCGCTCCTCCAGCTTCCGCTTGAGGATGCCCCAAAGATGTTCTATTGGGTTTAGGTCTGGAGACATGCTTGGCCAGTCCATCACCTTTACCCTCAGCCTCTTCAATAAAGCAGTGGTCGTCTTAGAGGTGTGTTTGGGGTCATTATCATGCTGGAACACTGCCCTGCGACCCAGTTTCCGGAGGGAGGGGATCATGCTCTGCTTCAGTATTTCACAGTACATATTGGAGTTCATGTGTCCCTCAATGAAATGTAACTCCCCAACACCTGCTGCACTCATGCAGCCCCAGACCATGGCATTCCCACCACCATGCTTGACTGTAGGCATGACACACTTATCTTTGTACTCCTCACCTGATTGCCGCCACACATGCTTGAGACCATCTGAACCAAACAAATTAATCTTGGTCTCATCAGACCATAGGACATGGTTCCAGTAATCCATGTCCTTTGTTGACATGTCTTCAGCAAACTGTTTGCGGGCTTTCTTGTGTAGAGACTTCAGAAGAGGCTTCCTTCTGGGGTGACAGCCATGCAGACCAATTTGATGTAGTGTGCGGCGTATGGTCTGAGCACTGACAGGCTGACCCCCCACCTTTTCAATCTCTGCAGCAATGCTGACAGCACTCCTGCGCCTATCTTTCAAAGACAGCAGACACTCAGCTTCTTTGGACGACCAACGCGAGGTCTGTTCTGAGTGGACCCTGCTCTTTTAAAACGCTGGATGATCTTGGCCACTGTGCTGCAGCTCAGTTTCAGGGTGTTGGCAATCTTCTTGTAGCCTTGGCCATCTTCATGTAGCGCAACAATTCGTCTTTTAAGATCCTCAGAGAGTTCTTTGCCATGAGGTGCCATGTTGGAACTTTCAGTGACCAGTATGAGAGAGTGTGAGAGCTGTACTACTAAATTGAACACACCTGCTCCCTATGCACACCTGAGACCTAGTAACACTAACGAGTCACGTGACATTTTGGAGGGAAAATGACAAGCAGTGCTCAATTTGGACATTTAGGGGTGTAGTCTCTTAGGGGTGTACTCACTTTGTTGCCGGTGGTTTAGACATTAATGGCTGTATATTGAGTTATTTTGAGGGAAGAATAAATTTACACTGTTATATAAGCTGCACACAGACTACTTTTCATTGTGTCAAAGTGTCATTTTGTCAGTGTTGTCCCATGAAAAGATATACTTAAATATCTGCAGAAATGTGAGGGGTGTACTCACTTTTGTGATACACTGTATATTAAACGCCATATAAATTGTAGAAAGCTAAAACACCCTCCCACCACATCTCCATCACAACCAGTGGTGCCAGGGCAGCAACCGAGGTGCCAGGGGAAGCCCTACACCAGAACTAAAAATGAACCCAAGTGCAGGATGTTTAAACAATGTAGAAAAAAGTGTGGTTAAAATATGCACAAATAAATCAGATTGTCAAAATAACAGAGATAAAGGAACAAATAAAAGACACAAAAATGTTTGCAGCCACAACGGAGAAAGTGGACAGAACAGGGACAGAGCAGAACTGGGAACTGGAAGTCACAATATGAAAGTTGCTCAGACAACCAAGTTCCTTGGGAAAAGAAGAAGAAATGGTAACCTAGTACTGGCCAAGGATCCATCCAGAAAAGGGCTGACACACCGCTTCTGGGGCAGCTTGCTCATCCAAGGTGGTTCCCTTGTGACACCTTAAAAAGGCTGCAACACCGACTTTGTTCCCAGAGAGAGACAAAAGTAGAAAAATCTGGACCGAATTGAGCCTGACAAAATAGAGAGGAGCTGACAAAGCTGTGAAGAAGAAACCACAATAAATAGAAACACTTCCACCTGGAGCAAATGTACACTTAATATGGGAAGGTGACTGTCAAAATGAATCGACACAGCAATCATCTGCACCTCTGTGCCCCCTCTGTTGGCCATACTTGGCAATGCAGAAGGACATAATTCTGTAATCGAGCCCCAGCTGATCTCATTCCACGCTTGGAGCCAGATTAATCGTTTTAATCATTGTTGTATTGTGTATGAGCGTCCACCCTGCCCTTGATCTTACTTTAGATCTCTATTTTTATACAAGTTCCCCTGTGTTATTAATCGTCTCACAAGAGAGAAAACGTGATCTCTGTGACACTGACCTAACTGGGAAAATGAGAAAAAAGAGACCAAGAACCCAGGGACCGAGAAAAAGCCATGAAGAGTTCCAGCTCTTACCCATGTAACCCTTCATGAGACCACAGGGACACACAAAAGGTCATTAACACGGAGACGGACGGGGGCTGACCGGCAACAGGTGGACTGATTAACTGCCACGGTGAAAAGCAAACCAGCTCAGGAATCGTTCGTCATGTAAGAGAAGTGAGACGAGGTTAAAGAGAGACCGAGGAGGACGAACAGGGACGGAATCAGGACAGATGTGACAAACGACTGGACTAATAATTAGCTAATGTGTGTATAAGCTACTCCAGTGGTTAAGGTGCTGGATTAGTAATTAGAAGGTTGCTGGTTCAAGCCCCGCCATCTCCAAGTTACCACTGTTGGGCCCCTGAGCGAGCGAGGCCCTTAACCCTTAATTGCTCAGTTGGTTCAATTCCCAGGTGGAGCAGTCTGGGTCCTTTCTATGTGGTTTGCATGTTCTCCTTGTGTCTGTGTGGGGTTTTTTTTGGGAGCTCCGGTTTCCTCCCACATTATGAAGACATGCAGTCAGGTAAAGTGCGTGTGTGTGTACTGCACCCACTGTGACCCTGACCAGGATAAAGCAGTGGTAAAACAGACAATGCATAAATAGTACCATAATTATAAAGACACTACTAAAACTAAACATTAATCAAAGGGGAAAGTGTGTATTCATTCCATCACATTATATAAAGCTCTGAGATCACACACACACACACACACACACACACACACACACACACACACACAGGTACATAATCGACTCCTCTCAGACACTCCAGCATCGATCGGCTTTATTCCTGAACACATGAACCTGTATCTCTATAAACGATACCCAGCTTCATCTCTCTCTCTCTCTTTATGACAGATGACCGTGCATGCTAAGCGGATGCTAATTTAGCCCTGACGCTTGACAGCTCTGTGTTGCGGCATGCAGACAAGCTCTCTAGACAAAAGAATGTTCAGGAATGCTGTCGTCTCTATCTGAGGCGCTATTACAGTCGGCCCTTATGCTCCCCGTGTTACAGGGAGGTCGTCTCAAACTAAGGCGCTGGATAAAAACTGAAGCTCAGAGGATACTGAAACAAAACAGGATGATAAATGTCTAAAATAATGATAACTAGAAAATAAAATATGAAAAGAACTTGAGAAACAAACAACTTACTTCTTCCCTCCCTTCCTGAGTTCCTTCTTTCTGTCCTGAGTTCCTTCCTTCCTGAGTCCCTTCCTTTCTTCTTTCCTGAGTTCCCTCTTAAGTTCATTCCTTTTTGTGTTCCTTTCTTTCTTCCTAAGTTTCTTCCTTCCTGAGTTATTTCCCGAGTTCCTTTCTGAGCTCCTTCCTAAGTTTCTGATTTCCTTCCTTCTGTCCCTCTTTCTTGAGTTACTTCCTGAGTTCCTTCCATCCTGAGTTTCTTCCTAAGTTTCTGATTTCCTTCCTTCCTTCCATTCCTCCTTCTTAAGTTCCTTTCTTTCTAAGTTCCTTTCTGAGTTCCTTTCTTCCTGAGTGTCTTTCTTTCTTAGTTCTAGGGTTAGTTCCTGAGTTTCTTCCCTTCCTGAGTTCCTAAATTCCTTCCTGAGTTCCTTCCTGAGTTAATGAGTTCTTGAGTTCCTTTCTTCCTGAGTTCTTTTTTGAGTTCCATACTGAGTTTCTTCCTTCCTGCGTTCCTTCCTTCCTGAGGTCTTTCCTGATTTCCTTCCTTCCTTCCTTCCATTTTCATTTTCAATATTTTAGCAGATGCTTTTATCCAAAGCGACTAACAGTACTTTGACAGAATACGGTCTGAGCAATTGAGGGTTAAAGGCCTTGCTTAAGGGCCCAACAGCAGCAACCTGGCAGTGGTGGGGATTGAACCAGCAACCTTCAGATTACTAGTCCAGTACCTCAACTGCTAGGCTACAACTGCTTCCTTCCTTGCCTCTAGTCTCGTCTTCCTTTACTTATTTTAAGCATTCTCGTATTAATGTAATGTTGTCTACCTGCACTGTACTGTACTGTCTTGCACTTCGTTCTATGTTGCACCTTGGACCTGGAGGAACGTTGTTTCGTTTCAATATGTACTTGTATATAGCTGAAATGACAATAAACCTCTCTTGACTTGTCTCTTGACTTGACTTCTTCCTTCCTGAGTTTCTTCCTTCTTCCTTCCATCCAAACTTTATTTTTCTTTATTTCTTTTCCTTTTATCCTCTTTCTTCCTTCCTGAGTTCCTTCCATTTTTCCTTCCTTCCATCCATCTATCCATCCACACTCAAACCTAGGTGAGAACATGAAAACTCCACACAGAAAGGACCCAGACCACACAACCTGGGAACCAAACCCAGGACCTTCTTGCTTTGAGGTGACAGTGCAACCCACTGCCCCAAAATGCAATCAGTAGACAAAAAGTTAATAATTGAAATAAACAAACAAAAAAGTCGGCGCAGTTGAAGATTACCAAAGCTTAAGATTAAAGAACTCTCCATGTTAATCAACAGCACTTAAGGCTAAGTTCACACTACATGACTTTAGCCCTGATTTTCTGCTCATTCCGAGATGTACCAGCTCGCTCTGGGCTTGAAAATCTGTTCTCAAACGCTATGTGTGAATCATTAAAAGACTCGAAATGAGAGGTTTGTCGATCTCTCACAGACTACCAAAAACATCTCGCATATTAATGATAAATATCTGGACCTGTTGGTGAATCCAAAAGTGTTGAAAAGTGTTGAGATCATGTTATGACTGGCAGTGAGCGCGGCGTCGAGCTCCAGCCAATGAGAATGCAAGATACGGAGTGATTGGAAACCTGGGGGAGAAGCTTATAAATGTCAACAAGCATAAACAAGCATAAATTCAGACCAACAAACTGAAGAACCTGGTGAGGGGATTCGGCTCTGTGGTGGAGCTGGAGCTGGACAGTCTGGAGGTGATGGGTGGGAGGAGGTTGAGGAACAAAATCAGGGCCATCCTGGACAATCCCTCTTACCCTCTCAGTTAGCACTTTTTGGCCAACGTGGAGTGGTTTCTTTTACCTTCTTTTCCCTGTATCTATGTGGGTTTCCTCCGGATTGTCCGGTTTTCTCCTTCAGTCTAAAGACAGAATTGATTGGAAATACAAACTTGTGTGAACAAGTGTAAATGTGTGGCATTTTAAATACCGTGTCCACTCACTGTCCACTTTATTAGACACTCCTACCTAGTTGGTCCACCTTGTAGATGTGAAGTCAGAGACGATCGCTCATCTATTGCTGCTGTTTGAGTTGGTCATCTTTGAGATCTTCATCAGTGGTCGCAGGACACTGCCCACGGGGCGCTGTTGGCTGGATATTTTTGGTTGGTGGACTATTCTCAGTCCAGCAGTGACAGTGAGGTGTTTAAAAACTCACACACACACACACATACACACACAGGTAAATAATCGACTACCAAACACATCTCGCATATTAATGCTAAATATGTGGATCTGTCTGCGAATCCAAAAGTGTTGAGATCATGTTATGACTGGCAGTGAGAGAAGCTTATAAATGTCAAGAAAATTCAGGCCAACAAACTGAAGAACCTGGTGAGGGAATCCAGCTCTGTGGTGGGTCTGGAGCTGGACGGTCTGGAGGTCATGGGTGGGAGGAGGATGAGGAACAAAATCAGGGCCATCCTGGACAATCCCGCTTACTCTCTTTTCGGCCAACGTGGAGTGCTTTCTTTTACCTTCTTCTCCCCTGTATTTGTGTGGGTGTCCTCCAGGTGGCCCTCCTTCAGTCCAAAGACGTGCAGCCAGATTGATTGGAGATACAAACTTGTGAAATGACGTGAATGAGTGTAAATGTATGGGTGTAGGTGTGTGTGTCCAGATCTGTTGTGTCTCGTGGCTGAAAGAGGAGGCAAGACACCTTCACGTGTGATTAAAAATTGAAAGTTACATTCGAGGCAAAAGCAAGAATCACCGTCACAGGTAATAACAATAACAAAGGTAATAATCGGGCAGTCGACAAGCAGACAGGCTAATCAGCAGCAGTTCCATCGAATGATAAACACAGGGGGAGGAGAGGAAACCAGGAACAGTACAGCAACAGCATAACAATAACAATTCTAAATTATAAATGAACAGGAAGAAACCTAACCTTTATAATGACAGGCCAAACAGGGAAAAATGAATATAAACAACATAAATAGACGCTGTTAAACTGGCAGAGACAAATAAAGCCTCATTTCTTAATGATACAATCACTGGACACGCTTCTGTTAATTAAAACCTGTTTAGTTTTTTTGAGTTTTTAATTATCTGAACTAAATGAATCACTCGCTCTAGCATAAGCAACTTTTGCTCCTGTTTTGATGGTTTTGACCTCAATATACACACAAACAAAACTCGAATTGATGTCCACTCTCCTACGTCATACCTTTGACCTCATCTGTTCCTCTAGACCAGACAGATCCTCTGTCCTTGGCTCTCACATGGCTATTTCTGACCATATCCTTTTGACCATTGAATACAGTCAAAAAGCCACTGACCACTCATGCTCTATTTTTAAATAATTGTATGTGCAGATCAGATCAGATAGATACTTTATTTATCCTGAGGGAAATTATTGGCCTCCAGCAGTTAAAGAAGAAGGAAAGAATAAGAACTAATATACACCAGCCAGCCATAACATTAAAACCACCTCCTTGTTTCTACACTTACTGTCCATTTTATCAGCTCTACTTACCATATAGAAGCACTTTGTAGTTCTACAATTACTGACTGTAGTCCATCTGTTTCTCTACATGCTTTGTTAGCCCCCTTTCATGCTGTTCTTCAATGGTCAGGACCCCCACAGGACCACCACAGAGCAGGTATTATTTAGGTGGTGGATCATTCTTAGCACTGCAGTGACACCGACATGGTGGTGGTGTGTTAGTGTGAGTTGTGCTGGTATGAGTGGATCAGACACAGCAGCGCTGCTGGAGTTTTTAAACACCTCACTGTCACTGCTGGACTGAGAATAGTCCACCAACCGAAACTATCCAGCCACTGGACCACTGATGAAGGTCTAAAAGATGAGCAACTCAAACAGCAGCAATAGATGAGCGATCGTCTCTGACTTTACATCTACAAGGTGGACCAACTAGGTGGGAGTGTCTAATAGAGTGGACAGTGACTGGACACGGTATTTAAAAACTCCAGCAGCGCTGCTGTGTATTATCCACTCATACCAGCACAACACACACTAACACACCACCACCATGTCAGTGTCACTGCAGTGCTGAGAATGATCCACCACCTAAATAATACCTGCACTTTGGTGGTCCTTTGGGGGTCCTGTGGGGGTCCTGACCATTGAAGAACACCATGAAAGGAGGCTAACAAAGCATGCAGAGAAACAGATGGACTACAGTCAGTAATTGTAGAACTACAAAGTGCTTCTATGTGGTAATTGGAGCTGATGAAATAGACAGTGAGTGTAGAAACAAGGAGGTGGTTTTAATGTTATGCCTGATTGGTGTATGGTTCCAAAGAACTAAGAAATGCAAAGTAAAAATAATTTAAGCATTATTGTCTTGTTGAAACCAATAAAGGGTTAAAAGGTTACTGGTACGAGACCCCTGATGACGCCTTTTAACCATCACTTGCTTGGATATGATCCTGTTTTCCTGTCAAACAAGGAGGATGGAGGTCCTTGCTGAGTCCGGTTTCTCTCAAGGTTCCTTCCTGTATTTTTAAGAGAGTTTTTTTCCTTGCCGCTGTCGCTCTCGACTTGCTCAACAGGGGTTTTTGGTCTGTTGGTCCAAGCACTATACAAATACATTTGACTTGACTTGGTCAGCTAAATGCACAAAGCAACCTGATTTCTCCTGGTGATGATCACTAATTAATCATTACTTCATTCCAATAACGTTTCACCACACAGATCCGATGATTATTTATAGGAAAATAGATTCTCATTGTTGGACCAGTAGCTGTCAGGTTGTAACTCAGTGGCTGCTATTTAGGTGGGAGACTCTAAGAGAAAGTGAGAGCTTCGGTCAAAGAGGATCGATACGGAGTTACCTTCAGTGAAAGACGACAGAAACACTTAACAGAGCCAGAGAACCTGAATAGACGGGAACTAAACATCTGAGGGAGGAATAGAAAACCAGAGCAGATGTATTAGATAAAGTTTGTAAATGCTCGGGCATTAACCTAAGTGAATTTAAGAACGTCAATACCTCCTCTTTGAACTGAATTGATTTGGAGTGAGTGCACCGAGAATAAGAACCGCTAACAAAGCCTCTCATTGACTAACACGGCCTTTATTTTCCTTAAAAAGAGAAAAAAAAGAAAAAAATCTAAGCAAAACACTTATTGACGTGACCCTTAAGGCGGCATTTTGGAGTGCCCTACCCCTCAGTTACTGCTGCCTCTTATCAGCGTCAAGAGCTCTGACACAAGCCCCAGCTCAATATCAAAAGCTGCTCCTTCCGGCTCTTTCTGCCCCCGGTCAGGATCACAAGCCGGGCTCTTTGGCCCTTTCTTTCTCCCTGTTTACGGTAAATGCTGGCACTCAAACTTCCTGTCCTTGCTAAGCGGTAGGATCCGATCACTCTGGCTTTTTACGCCTCCAGTCAGACCCCTTCCAATCTGGTCAAACCGACTCTGATTTAGAGTGGACTGTGGTGACCTTGTGACTTTCAGAAAGTCTTTTCATCTCTTCTGTTTAAGAAGATGCTCATTTTGGATCCCTATCTGTATCTGGAAACAAACTGGAATTAATAACGTTGGCTCTTTAGCATCTTTTTTTTTTATTTTCTATTTTTCCCCCCAATTTTTATCCCTCAGTCTAGTCGTGTCCAATTACCCTGATTGCGTCCTCTATACTGATTCGACCCTTCACCGCAGACTGAGAACGCCTCTCAACTGACACACGCCCCCTCTGGCACGTACAGTCAGTACAGACTGCTTTTTACACCTGCACGAGTCGAGTTCATACATTGACGGGCACTGTGTAAGGAGGGCCACACCCCAATCAGCATTATTCCTCAGCCCTGTGCAGGCGCCAACAGTCAACCAGCAGGGGCCGCAGTCGCACCAGTTATGAGGACCTATGATCCGACTTTCTTACCCTCTAACCCTGAACAACAGCCAATCGTTGTTCATGCTGCCGCCCAGCCCAGTCGGAAAGGCAGAGCTGAGGTTTGATACGATGTATTCGAAACCCCAACTCTGGTGCGCTAGCGTACTTTACGCTGCGCCACCTGAGCTGCCCTATTAGCATCTTATAAGTGGCTGGACATCGTGGCTACTTTTGATACCTTCAGTCAGACCAAGAAACCAGTCAGTCAGACCTGTTCTGCCCACATTGAGTATGTGGATTTGGCTCTTTACATCCCTTCTGTCAGATGCTTCTCACTCTCGTTTGGTACCAGTCGTCATCTGGATCTTTTTCCTAAGCTCAGTATTCGATGCTACACTGGACATTTTGGATATTTTCGCCCTCTATCTACGACCCCAAATCAGAACTGGGACAGTATGGACAGTATAATTAGATAAGATAAGGGAGCCTTTTTATTCTCCCACAGGGGAAAAATTGCAATATTATAGCAGCTTTCAATAATATAGAGATATGTGCCGCTCAGGTGGCACAGCGGTAAAAACACATGCTGGAACCAGAGCTGGGATCTCGAATACATTGTATCAAATCTCAGCTCTGCCTGCCGGCTAAGGCTGAGCAACCACATGAACAACAATTGGCCAGTTGTTCAGATATGGGTGGGACTAACCCGGATGGGGTCTTTCTCTCATGACTGGTGCCATTTTGACCTCTTCTGGCTGATTGATGGCGCCTGCACAGAGATGGGAAAAGAGTGCTCTCAGGGTGTGTCTCTCCGCACACAACGCTGAGCTGCACTGCACTCGTCAAAGTGTAGTTGATAAGATGAATACGGCATGCTGCCCACGTGTCAAAGGGGGCGTGGGTTAGCTTTGTTCTCCTCAATCAGAGCGGGGATCGGCATTGGTGGAGAGGAAGCATGACGCAATCAAGCAATTAAACGAGCTAAAAAGGGAGAAAATGCATAAAGAAAAATATTTTTAAAAATTACATAGAGATATAAAATGTTTATACATACAGTGTATCACAAAAGTGAGTACACCCCTCACATTTCTGCAGATATTTAAGTATATCTTTTCATGGGACAACACTGACAAAATGACACTTTGACACAATGAAAAGTAGTCTGTGTGCAGCTTATATAACAGTGTAAATGTATTCTTCCCTCAAAATAACCCAATATACAGCCATTAATGTCTAAACCACCGGCAACAAAAGTGAGTACACCCCTAAGAGACTACACCCCTAAATGTCCAAATTGAGCACTGCTTGTCATTTTCCCTCCAAAATGTCATGTGATTTGTTAGTGTTACTAGGTCTCAGGTGTGCATAGGGAGCAGGTGTGTTCAATTTAGTAGTACAGCTCTCACACTCTCTCATACTGGTCACTGAAAGTTCCAACATGGCACCTCATGGCAAAGAACTCTCTGAGGATCTTAAAAGACGAATTGTTGCGCTACATGAAGATGGCCAAGGCTACAAGAAGATTGCCAACACCCTGAATCTGAGCTGCAGCACATTGGCCAAGATCATCCAGCGTTTTAAAAGAGCAGGGTCCACTCAGAACAGACCTCGCGTTGGTCGTCCAAAGAAGCTGAGTGCACGTGCTCAGCGTCACATCCAACTGCTGTCTATGAAAGATAGGCGCAGGAGTGCTGTCAGCATTGCTGCAGAGATTGAAAAGGTGGGGGGTCAGCCTGACAGTGCTCAGACCATACGCCGCACACTACATCAAATTGGTCTGCATGGCTGTCACCCCAGAAGGAAGCCTCTTCTGAAGTCTCTACACAAGAAAGCCCGCAAACAGTTTGCTGAAGACATGTCAACAAAGGACATGGATTACTGGAACCATGTCCTATGGTCTGATGAGACCAAGATTAATTTGTTTGGTTTAGATGGTCTCAAGCATGTGTGGCGGCAATCAGGTGAGGAGTACAAAGATAAGTGTGTCATGCCTACAGTCAAGCATGGTGGTGGGAATGCCATGGTCTGGGGCTGCATGAGTGCAGCAGGTGTTGGGGAGTTACATTTCATTGAGGGACACATGAACTCCAATATGTACTGTGAAATACTGAAGCAGAGCATGATCCCCTCCCTCCGGAAACTGGGTCGCAGGGCAGTGTTCCAGCATGATAATGACCCCAAACACACCTCTAAGACGACCACTGCTTTATTGAAGAGGCTGAGGGTAAAGGTGATGGACTGGCCAAGCATGTCTCCAGACCTAAACCCAATAGAACATCTTTGGGGCATCCTCAAGCGGAAGGTGGAGGAGCGCAAAGTCTCAAATATCCGCCAGCTCCGTGATGTCGTCATGGAGGAGTGGAAAAGCATTCCAGTGGCAACCTGTGAAGCTCTGGTAAACTCCATGCCCAGGAGAGTTAAGGCAGTTTTGGGAAATAATGGTGGCCACACAAAATATTGACACTTCAGGAACTTTCACTAAGGGGTGTACTCACTTTTGTTGCCGGTGGTTTAGACATTAATGGCTGTATATTGAGTTATTTTGAGGGAAGAATAAATTTACACTGTTATATAAGCTGCACACAGACTACTTTTCATTGTGTCAAAGTGTCATTTTGTCAGTGTTGTCCCATGAAAAGATATACTTAAATATCTGCAGAAATGTGAGGGGTGTACTCACTTTTGTGATACACTGTATATTAAAACATAGAGATGTAAATATGTCTAAAAATATACATTGTGTATATACAGTGTGGTGCGCGGAAAACCGTCAGTGTACGTTTCTTAGCCCGTACAAGAAACAAAAAATATGCAAATACAAAAATCTGTACTTACTGGTTAAATGTGGTGCTGGAAATGATTTCCTTGTGTGTCAATACATTTCCGCGATCACGGCGGCGCCCGCCTGTATAATGGCTCGAGCTATTAGTATTTCGTGCGCCACCCTGTACAATATAAACAACAAATATCGCACTGTTTACAAGAGGTATTGCACATTAGTGGAGAACAACGATCACAGTATTGCACTACCCCAAATCAGAAAAAGTTGGGACAGTATGGAAAATGCAAATAAAATAAAAACTTTCTTTCTTACATTTACTTTCACTTTTATTTGATGTCAGACAGGATGAACCTGAGATATTTCATGTTTTATCTGCTCAAATTAATTTCATTTATTAATAAACATCCATTCCTGCATTATAGACCTGCAACACATTCCAAAAAAAGTTAGGACGGGGGCAATTTACGGCTAATAATGAGGTGAAAAAACTAAATAATTATGTGATTTTAAACAGGTGATGTGAACAGGTGATTGTAATCATGATTTGAGTCTTTGGTGAGTAAAGATGATCAGAGGATCCAGTTTGTCCACAAATGTGTGAGAAAATGATTGTAATGTTTAAAAACAATGAACCTCAAAGAAAGATTGGAAGGGGTTTAAATATTTCTCCCTCTACAGTGCAGAATATCATTAAACCATTCAAGTAATTAGGAGGAATTTCAGTGCATAAAGGCCAAGGGTGCAAATTTAATCTGAACGCTCGTGATCTTTGTTCCCTCAGACGGCGCTGCATCAAGAACCGCCACTCAACAATAGAGTTACATGCACAAATAATACTTAACACTTTACTGTGCAAACAAGAAGCCTTATGTTAACCATGTCCAGAAGCGGCGTCAACTTCCCTGGGCTCGGAGGCATCTAGGATGGACCATTACACAGTGGAAATGTGTATTGCAGAATAAGAGGGTACGGGTACTGGACTGGCCTGCCTGCAGTCCTGATCTGTCCCTAATAGAGAATGTGTGGAGAATTTTGAAAGGAAAAATGTGACAACGACGACCCCGTACTGTTGTACATCTTAAGACGTGTTTGCAGGAAGAACGAGACAAAATAAAAGCTGAAACACTAAATCACTTGGTCTCCTCGGTGCCAAAACGTCTTTTAAGTGGTGAAAAGAAACGGCAACATAACAAAGTGGTAAATGCTTTACTGTCCCAACTTTTTTTTTGAGCAGATAAAACATGAAATATCTCAGGTTCATCCTGTCTGTAATCAAATTAAAGTCAAAATAAATGTAAGAAACTTTTTTTATTATTTGCATTTCCCATGCTGTCCCAACTTTTTCTGATTTGGGGTTGTACATACTATGCTGGAGCAGGTAATAAAAAATTAAATAAAAAAAACGCAGTGTTTCTTATATTTATTTTGACTTTTATTTTATTGCAGACAGAATGAACGCAAGATTTAGTCTGGTCAGCTTCTTTTTATTTGTTAATATACATTCAGGCATGCAGCACATTCCAAAATAAGTTGGGACGAAGGCAATTCATTGGCTGGTAAGGAAAAAAAAAGCAAATGACATGACAGTAAAGAATACTTTACTGTCTTGTATCTACAGAGCAGATAGAGAAAACAATTTGATCACAAATCAGATTCCTTCTCATCCAGTTTTTACTATAAAATAAAGATTGTCTGTCTATAAATCTCATCCCTGTATAGTCCATCACTGTCTGTGCAATGAAAATGCCAAGAAAACTGTGTTTGTTCTTTGCGTTCGCTGTCTATTTGTGGAAGTCTGACACTGTGACAGTGAGTTTCTCTCTCATCTCTAGTAGAAACGATTATCTAGGGACCAAAAACCGCTCTGCTCAGTTCCTATTGGTAATCACCACATCGCTTTGGTTCTAATTTGCATTAAAGTTAATGTAAACCTGGCAGTGGTGGGGCTTGAACCAGTGTTCTTCTGATAACTAGTTCAGTACCTTAACCTTTAGGTTAAGCAAAGGTGAGTACCCACAGACCACAGTCCAAGGAGGGACAAGCAACAAGCCACCAACAGGTGAGCAATTAAGGGTTAAGGACTTTGCTCAAGAATCCAACATTAACAACCTGGCAGTGGTGGGGCTTGAACCAGTGTCCTTCTGATTACTAGTTTAGTACCTTAACCTTTAGGTTAAGGCAAGGCAAGGCAAGTTTATTTGTATAGCACCTTTCATACACAGTGGCAATTCAAAGTGCTTTACATAAGGAAAAATTAAAAGCATTAAAACATTCCTGAGATCTAGAACCTCAGAAAGACTTCTTGCAAACATTTAGTTACAATTAAGACAACATGAAATTCAAACAAGAGAGATAAAAATTAAGAACATGAAAAATTTAAAGAAAATATAGTAAAATATACCCTACAATTTAGAATGTACACTACTCTATAAAAAGAATTATTAGGAGCATGAAAAACTAAAAGAAATAGGGTAATAGCAAACATTTCAAGCTCAATCATAGGCACAAGAAAAAAGAAATGTTTTTAACCTGGATTTAAAGATTTCTACATTTAAGGAACATCTCCTGGCAGTCTGTTCCAGTTATATGCAGCCCAACAGCTAAATGCTGCTTCACCATGTTTAGTTTGGACTCTGGGCTCAACTAGCTGACCTGAGTCCATGGATCTAAGAGATCTACTGGGTTTATATTCTCTAAACATGTCTGAGATGTATTCTGGGCCGAACCCATTCAGTGATTTATAGACCAGTAGCAGCACTTTAAATTCTATTCTGTAACTAACCGGAAGCCAGTGTAGAGATTTTAGAACTGGAGTGATGTGCTCAGTTCTCTTCGTCTTAGTTAAAACTCTAGCAGCAGCGTTCTGAATGAGCTGTAACTGTTTAATGGTCTTTTTGGGAAGTCCAGTTAAGAGACCATTACAATAGTCCACCCTACTGGAGATAAAAGCATGGATCAGCTTCTCTAGGTCTTGTTGGCACACTAGACCCTTGATTTTGGCTATATTTCTAAGATGGTAGAAGGCTGTTTTGGTGATGGTTTTTATATGGCTGGTGAATGTGAGATCTGAGTCTATTAGAACGCCAAGATTTCGGACTTGGTCTTTGGTTTTTAGAGCCCGGGAACTGAGGTGCTCACTGACACTAGACCTCTTTTCTTTGCTGCCAAACACAACAATCTCTGTTTTGTCCTTATTTAACTGTAAAAAATTCTGGCTCATCCAGTTATTGATGTCCTCCAGACACTGACACAGTGAATCTATTGGGCTGTAATCATCTGGTGAGAGAGCCAGATATATCTGTGTGTCATCTGCATAACTATGGTAATCAATGTTGTTAGCCTGTAGCATTTGGCCTAATGGCAGCATATAAAGATTGAACAGAAGAGGTCCGAGAACTGATCCCTGGGGGATTCCACATGTCATAGCCACCCTGTCAGATTCACAGCTGCCAATAGTGACGAAGTAACTCCGGTCTTCTAAATAAGACCTGAACCAATTAAGGACTGTTCCGGAAAGTCCAACCCAGTTTTCCAACCTGTCCAGCAATATTCTATGATCTACAGTGTCAAAGGCTGCACTAAGATCCAGTAAAACCAGAACTGATATTTTACCCGAGTCAGTATTCAGCCGTAGATCATTTAACACTTTTATGAGAGCCGTTTCAGTGCTGTGGTGAGCTCGAAAGCCTGACTGAAATTTGTCAAAATAACTACTGGAATTCAAAAAACTGCTGACTTGATTGTAAACAACTTTCTCAATGATCTTAGCTATGAAAGGAAGATTTGAGATCGGCCTGTAGTTGTTTAACACAGACGCATCCAGAGTTCTCTTTTTTAGGAGTGGCTTAATGGCAGCTGTTTTCAGTGACTTTGGGAAAACGCCTGATGCTAGTGAGCCATTAACTATTTGTTGCAAATCAGTTTTTACAGAGTTAAAAATAGTTTTAAAAAATTCAGATGGCAGCATGTCGAGACAACATGTCGATGATTTAAGATGCTGAACTGTTTTCTCCAGAGTTTTTTGGTCTATTGTATTAAATTGTGACATAATAGTCATGTTATTTTTAGGTGTCTGTAGGGGCGGCATGGTTTCATAGTTTGACTGAGTGGCGTTGATGGTCAGTCTAATAGTTTTGATTTTTTCACAGAAGAAATGAGCAAACTCATTACATTTCTCTGTGGACAGAAGTTCTGGTGTGATCCGTTTTGGAGGATTTGTAAGCTTGTCGACCACGTTGAATAGAGTGCGGGTGTTGTTGATGTTCCTGTTAATGATCTTAGAGAAGTGCAGCTGTCTAGCCCTGCATAACTCCGAGTTAAAACTACAAAGGCTTTGCTTATAGAGATCATAGTGGATTTGAAGTTTAGTTTTCCTCCACTTACGTTCAGCTCTCCTACATTCTTTTTTCAAAGCTATTACCATCATTGTGTTACGCCATGGTGCTTTCTGTTTGCTCAACGTTTTCATGACTTTTACCGGGGCAACCACATCCATGACAGTCAATATTTTCACATTAAAGTTATCCAGGAGTTCATCAACTGACTCTGCAATTAAAGTTGGTGATATAGCTATGGCCTCCATAAACTGAGAACTAATACTTTCATTTATGCACCTTTTCTTAACAGAAACAGAGCTAGTTTGAGCATCTGGAGTGATCAGCATTTCAAAGAAGACACAAAAATGATCAGAGAGGGCCAAGTCCTTGACCAAAACAGAAGAAATGTTAAGACCCTTAGAAATAACTAGATCCAGAGTGTGCCCTCGAGTATGTGTAGGACCTTTCACATGTTGCAATAGACCAAACGTGTCAAAAAGTCCAAAAAGTTATTTGGTGTTATTGTCGTTGTTATTATCTAAGTGGATGTTAAAATCCCCAGTTATGATGAAAAAGCTGTACTCAGTGGAGATAACTGACAGTAGTTCAGCAAATTCATCTATAAAATGTGCAGAGTATCTTGGAGGTTTATAAATGGTTAAAAATAAAATTTTGGGAGTACCCTTCAAAATAAAACAGAGGTATTCAAAAGACATAAAATTGCCAAGTACAGTCTCTTTGCACTGGAATACATCTTTAAATAAGGCAGCTACTCCTCCAACTTTCCTACCTCTTCGACACACATTCATAGAACTGAAGTTTGCTGGTGCTGTTTCATTAAGAACAGTAGCACTGCTGCCTTCTGCTAACCATGTTTCAGTTAGAAACAGAAAATCTAAACTGTAGGATAGAATTATGTAATTCACTAAAAATGATTTGTTGGCTAGAGATCTAATATTAAGCAGAGCTAGCTTTAAAGGAACCACAGGAGCCCCTGGGGCAGCCCGAGGTTGTCGTGGTACAGGTAAGAGGTTAGACTGGTTGACTTGATATGCTGAATGCGTTCTATTCTTTCTATTTCTAATCAACACAGGAATAGAAAACATTTCAGGCATACTGGGTCCAAGCTTACTCTCCAAACTGTTGTCAGTATCATGTCTGCTATAGCAAGGACCCACAGCAAGCAAAGGTGAGTACCCACAGACCACAGTCCAAGGAGGGACAAGCAACCAGCCACCAACAGGAGAGCAGTTGAGGGTTAAGGGCTTTGCTTAAAGGCCCAGCAACCTGGCAGTGGTGGGGCTTGAACCAGTGACCTTCTGATTACTAGTTCAGTACCTTAACCTTTAGGTTAGGCAAAGGTGAGTACCAACAGACCACAGTCCAGGAGGGACAAGTAACCAGCCACCAACAGGTGAGCAGTTGAGGGTTAAAGGTCTTTCTCAAGGGCCCAACAGCAACAACCTGGCAGTGGTGGGGCTTGAACCAGAGTCCTTCTGATTACTAGTTCAGTATCTTAACCTTTAGGCTGCCTTATAAAAATGTGTACAGTACAATGAGATGCTTTTTTTTCTGCATATAGGGCAGTTGTAGCCTAGCGGTTAAGGTTCTGGACTAGTAATCAGAAGGTTGCAAGTTCAGGCCCCACCTCTACCAGGGTGCCACTGTTGGGCCCTTGAGCAAGGTCCTTAACCCTCAATTGCTTAGACTGTATACTGTCACAATTGTAAGTCGCTTTGGATAAAAGTGTCATGCAAATGCACATCTCAGCTTGTTTGTGCCCCTGGAGAAGGGGTTAAGGGCCTTTTCATGGGCCCAACAGTGGCAGAGCCTGGATTCAAACCCACAATCTTCTGATTGATAGCCCTAGTTCTACCCAGTATGTCCTGTTACAACAGTATATTTTGGGAGTGGTTCTAAGGTTTTAGCTCCTCAGCGTACGCTGTTCTGACTGTGTATAAACAACTGGTTACATTTTCTTATTGGTTAATCTAAAAGCTGTTAAATTGTTGTATTAATTTATTAATAAATCTTAAACGCCAACCTTTTTAATCCTTGCAGTCGAGCGAGAAGACGGTCAGTTAGATTGAACAGCCGGACGTGTCAATCCGTCTCTCTCCATAGCCTCTGAACGCAGTAGACACATCAGGAGGACGTAAGTAAGTGTGAGTTAAGCAATTAAGAGAGGAGCAGTGAGAGAAGAATAGAAGGATAAATTGAATAGTGCCTCTAAATGCCAGACCATTAACGTAAGTAAATCCAGTCACGCCGACTGATTTAAAGTGAGTGAGTCAGCGCCGGCTCTCTCTGCCTCCTCTCAGTTTTACACCGTGCTCCCTTTGGCTTTTCCAGCGTTCCCCTGTGATAAAAGCGGATCACTTTGCCTCTTTATGCTTTTAGTCGGGAGTAGATTGGTCACGTCGGCTCGTTCTGCTGCTTATCGCTATTACGGTTAAACTCTACATTTGGACCTTTCAACAATATTCAGAAGTCTAAAGTTGATTGTTGTAGTTGTGAAAATGTATTTTCTATGGTGCTTTATGATATATTATGCATAATCAATAACAGAAAGGTCTGGACTGCAGGCAGGCCAGTATAGCACATGCACTCTCACCACAAAGCTATGTAACATGCAGTTTAGTTTATTCAAGGCAACTAACAAATACAACCCCCCCCGCCCCGTTGTTTTGTTGTTGTTTTCATTGTTGTTATTATTATTATTATTATTAGTAGTAGTAGTAGTAGTAGTAGTAGTAGTAGTAGTAGTAGTAGTATAATTATGAATAAATGATTAATTGTATTAAACAGTTATATATATATATGTAATATTATTATTATCATCATCATCATCATGAAAACACTATTAAGATGTAATTTTAAATAATTTTAATTAAACTAATACATTTTTTAACAACAGCAAACATAATAAAAATAACAATAATAATAATAATTATTATTATTATTGTTGTTTAATACAATTAATCTGTTGATGCATGCTCAATAATCCAGGTACACAAATCCACAAAGTTGAATCAGTTCATCTGGACACAAGTTTGTTGTAGAGATACGTTTCGTCACTCAATCCGAATGAACTGATTCAACTTTGTGGAATACAATTAATCATTAATTAATTAATTAATTTATTTTATTTATTTATTTTTATTATTATTATTATTATTAATTATTATTAATTATTATATTTATTATTAATATTATTATTATATTTATTATTATTGTTGGTATTATTATTAATATTGTTATTGTTATTAATGTAATGATTACTATTAGTAATTATTATTATTATTATTATTATTATTATTATTATTATTATTATTATTATCACCATCATCATCATAAAAAAACACTATTAAGATGTTATTTTTAATTATTTACACTAAACTAATAAAAAATATTAACATTAGCAATAATAACAATCATAATAATAATCAAATCAGAATATTGTATATTCTTTTTATATTATTACTAATATTATTATTATTAATATTGTTATTATTAATAATGTAATTATTACTATTATTATTATTATTATTATTATTATTATTTGTTATATTATTTCCTTTATTAAAATAATTATTAATAATAAGGTAAATAACACTACTTAGATCTTATTTTAC
The DNA here is from genome assembly GCF_030014385.1 of Trichomycterus rosablanca. Classification (NCBI taxonomy): domain Eukaryota; kingdom Metazoa; phylum Chordata; class Actinopteri; order Siluriformes; family Trichomycteridae; genus Trichomycterus; species Trichomycterus rosablanca. The sequence continues at coordinate 12,236,859 of NC_085988.1, forward strand.
ATTATTCAAATTAAACTACTACTAATAATAATAAATATTATTGTTTTATTATTATTGTTATTATTATTATTTATTTGGTTTTTTTTTATTACCTCAACTAAGTAAATTAATTTTAATTATGAAAAGACTGTGATGTCACTTTCTAATTATTTTATTATTCTTTTTTTTTAGCATTACCAGCTTCTTACCCAGTGCAGAGTTTGGTATAAAAGAGAGAAAATCCTGGAACCACATCCTGGATCAAATGAAGCTCTGGGATCAAGTTTGTCATGTCAGTATCGATCCATGGTCGTCTAACAGAACAGCAAAAACACAGAGAGAAGATCAAGTGATGGAAAATCAGAACTAACCAGGCCTACAGGTAAATCCTGCACTGGGGTGTACTGGGACTTCAGTTGTACTGGGGAACACACAGACATATTAGAGGGACGCTCCAAGGTCATTGCTTGCTTTTCATATGACCATAATGCTCTTGAACAGTCTGTTAAACAATATGTAGGTATATATGTTAAAATATGAGTTTTAGCATCAGCTTTATTCTCCATGGTTGGTTTGCTTTAAATACTTGAACATGTCCATGTTCACCTGCTGCCAGCTACACATAATTAGGGTGGCACACAGCCTGGCATTGTGTAAACTGAGAGCATAATCTGTTTAAGCTTTTAAATAAATGGTGCTAGGCCGTGCTGTGTTTTGAATTCCTATGATCATGATGTTTGCTTTGTTGAGCAAAATATACAGACGCAAACGCCACACCCATAAACGCTGTGGTTATAAAATAAATCACAAACTGAGGTGACGTTCATTCATAATGACAATATATTTTTTAAATAATTGGAATTTTGTATATTTAAAATATTTAAAATATCAATAATAATATACACTGATCAGGCATAACATTAAAACCACCTCCTTGTTTCTACACTCACTGTCCATTTTATCAGCTCCACTTACCATATAGAGGCACTTTGTAGTTCTACAATTACTGACTGTAGTCCATCTGTTTCTCTACATACTTTCTTAGCCTGCTTTCAGCAGCGCTGCTGGAGTTTTTAAATACTGTGTCCACTCACTGTCCACTCTATTAGACACTCCTACCTAGTTGGTCCACCTTGTAGATGTAAAGTTGATCGCTCATCTATTGCTGCTGTTTGAGTTGGTGGGTGGTGGATCATTCTCAGCACTGCAGTGACACTGACATGGTGGTGGTGTGTTAGTGTGTGTTGTGCTGGTATGAGTGGATCAGACACAGCAGCGCTGCTGGAGTTTTTAAATACCGTGTTCACTCACTGTCCACTCTATTAGACACTCCTACCTAGTTGGTCCACCTTGTAGATGTAAAGTCAGAGACGATCGCTCATCTATTGCTGCTGTTTGAGTCGGTCATCTTCTAGACCTTCATCAGTGGTCACAGGACGCTGCCCACAGGGCGCTGTTGGCTGGATGTTTTTGGTTGGTGGACTATTCTCAGTCCAGCAGTGACAGTGAGGTGTTTAAAAACTCCAGCAGCGCTGCTGTGTCTGATCCACTCATACCAGCACAACACACACTAACACACCACCACCATGTCAGTGTCACTGCAGTGCTGAGATTGATCCACCACCTAAATAATACCTGCTCTGTGGTGGTCCTGTGGGGGTCCTGACCATTGAAGAACAGCATGAAAGGGGGCTAACAAAGCATGTAGAGAAATAGATGGACTACAGTCAGTTGTAGAACTACAAAGTGCTTGTATATAATAAGTGGAGCTGATAACATGGACAGTGAGTGTAGAAACAAGGAGCCTTGCTCAAGGGCCCAACAGTGGCAGTAGTGGGGCTTGAACCAGTGACCTTATGATTACTAGTCCAGTACCCTAACCACTAGGCTACAACTCCCCTTCCCTCCCATGTGTTGTATGTGTATAGTCTCACTGTGCATTGCCAAAAATGAGTGGACTGATTACAATAATAACAGCAATATTTTATTATTTAATGTTCACACTACTGTTCTGTTCCTCTGTGACATTGTTCTCTCACCATGAGGAGGAATTATAACAGGATTAGAACAGAACGGTGTAGGAACCAGTGAAAGGTTTGAACCCGGAGTTCGTACACCACTCCACCGCTCTACCTCTCTATAGGCGTCTCACCCCGCGGCCGACGTTGCGCTTCTCATGATAGAATCTGTCTTTGTGCTGAGTGCACATGCTGGGCGGTGAGGAAGCCAGGCTGATTATGGTGCGCATGCTTTTATGGTAATTTACGCTGTGTAGTCGTCTCGCGGTTTGAGGAACTTCTGAACTTCTGGACCGATGTTTATTCTGGTTCCAGGCTTAAAAGCGTTCCGGCTAAGGAACCCCACTGAGCTGGAGGAAAAACAGACTCGATGAACAGGAATCATGGACTGAAGTCTACATTGCTGCACTATAGGGTCAAAAGTATTGGGACACTCCTTCTAATTGCTGAATTCATGTGTTTCAGCGGTGTAATCAATCAATTTCCAATAAAGGAAATTATATGCTTTCAACTTTGCAACAACAGTTTAGGGAAGGTTTTTTCCTGTTCCAGCATGAAAGCAATATACACCAATCAGACATAACATTATGACCACCCTCCTAACTGACTGGTCTGCAGCTATGCAGCCCCATACACAACAAACTGTGATGCTCTGTGTATTCTGACACCTTTCTATCAGAACCAGCATTAACTTCTTCAGCTATTTGAGCTACAGTAGCTCGTCTGTTGGATCGGATGTCAATCAACACAACTGAGCCTTCGTACCTAATATGCCGGTTAAACTAGGCAGCACAAAGTGACAAAAGGCACACAGTGAGAAATGATAGCCAAACTAGGCCATGCAGAAGGAAACTAATACTAACTCGGACAGCTCATGGACGGCTGCCATCACATTACACTTGTTTCCCCTTGCTTAAAAAAATAGTGTGCTTTTGTCATCTAATATAATTTAGTTTACAATGTAAAGTGCAAAGAATAATCAATTAAACATATAGTAAAGCACACCCCTTTCACCTTCTCCATGTTTATTACATTACAGACTCATTCTATAATAGATTTATAATAATATAATAATATAATACTCTATAATAATAGAGTTCTTTTTTTTGTCAAAAAATTCTACACAAAATAAATCACAATGACAAAGTGAAAGCAGGTTTTTAGATGTTTGTGCTAATTTATTAAAAAATCAAAATGTAAAATATTATATGTACACAAGTGTGCACACCCTTTGATGTGACACCCAAAAGTGAGCTGAGGTGCATTTAGTTTTCACTGATACTACTTGAGATGTTTCTACAATTTAATTGGAGTCCACCTGTGGTAAATGTAATTGATTGGACATGATTAGGGATTGCCAACACCTGCCTATATAAGGTCCCACAGTTAACAGTGCATATCAGAGCAAACTCCAAGCCATGGGGTCAAAGGAATTATCTGCAGACCTCAGAAACAGGATTGTATCGAGACGTAGATCTGGAGAATGGTACAGAAAAATTGCTGCAGCTTAACAGGTCCAGAAGAGCTCAGTGGCCGCCATCATTTGTAAATGGAAGAAGTTTGGAACCACCAAAAATCCTCCTAGACCTGAAGCCGCCCGGCCAAACTGAGCGATCGGGGAAGACGGGTCTTGGCCAGGGAGGTGAGCAGGAACCCGAGGGTCACTCTGACAGAGCTCCAGCGTATACTTGTGGAGATGGGAGAACCTATCAGAGGATCAACCATCCAGGCAGCACTCCACAAATCACGCCTTTATGGTGGAGTGGCCAGATGGAAGCCACTCCTTAGTAAAAGGCACATGACAGCCCGTCTGGAGTTTGCCTAGAGGACTCTCAAACCATGAGAAACCCGAAGCACACAGCCAAGAGAACAAAGGCGTGGCTTTGGAGAAAGTCTGTGAATGTCCTTGAGTGGCCCAGCCAGAGTCCAGACCTGAATCCAATCTAACATCTGTGGAAGGAGCTGAAAATGGCTGTGTACCGACGCTCCCCATCCAACCTGATGGAGCCTGCAAGAATATGCCAAGAGGAATGGGCAAAAATGTCCAGAAACAAGTGTGCCAAGCTCGTAGCTTCTTTCCCAAGATGCCTTGAAGCTGTAATTGCTGCCAAAGGTGCATCAACCAAGTATTAGGCTAAGGGTGTGTACAGATATGTAACCCCTAAATAAACCATTTTTGTCAGTAAAAGATGGCTCTATGGGTGGAAGTGGGTGACAAAGTGTACAGTCCAACAAACTAACTACAGACAGTAATGGTATACCCACACAGTGAGCTATATGGTAGACGTAGCTGATAAAATAAGCAGTACAGGTTTCTCTTATTAAGTGCTTGGTTTATACATGCAGTTTCGATTTCACTGTTCCGTCTGGCCGTTCCCACACTCGGAGCAGGGTCTCGCACAGGATTGTGGGTAAATCTATTAGTTCCTGTGCTTCGTGGGCTGTGGTTTTGTCATCCTGAGCTTTAGTGAATATAATTTTGACAAAATTACACTCAATGATGTGAAATGAAGACGGATCTGTGTGTTCAGAGGTAATAGAATAAACGACCGATCTCCATTATCTACACTCATCCTCTATTCCTCTCTCACTCGCTTTCCCTCTAATATACACGACGTGATCAAAAGTATGTGGACACAAGTACAAGGATTTTATGAAATGTCCTGAACTGCGGGTGTTTACCAGAATTTCTTTCCTTTTTTGATCATTTAATAAGCTTTTCTCACAGAAAAGAACAGACATTGTCCTGCAGTGTGACGTCACAATACACTAAAATAAAAAAAAAGATATGTAATAATAATCATTTTGAATCTAGATCAGTTGTAATTAAAGTTTAAAACTTCCTTTATGTAAACTATAATGAATATTTGGTACGTGTTTATTGTTGAGCTGTTTTTTTTTTATATTCGGTTCCTTACTCGCTTTTTTACTGGCTTTTTTATCTCTCATACGAGTGGAACAATTCACATCTGATAAAAATCCTCTTTTTTTTTAATTTTTCAATTATTTCAGCATTTTAAATTAAACGCTGTTCAAATTCCTAAATGCCTGAATATCCTCACTAATAAGGCACCCTAAATCTGAACGGTATTTTGAGTAACGAGTGAGCATCCGATAGCATCCGAGCATGCCTTAGCGATGAACACAATCCCAGCATTCAGTGCGGCACAACTTCTCTCACAGCAAAAATAACAAATATGGCGGACGGTGCAGAAAAACGAACAGAGTTATTTTCTTACTGATGTTTAAATTGTATAAGCTTGTTCAAGTGTGATTTATTTGCAAGTTTGGGCTTGCCAGCAAATTTAACTGTTTTCGGTACTCGGAGGGAGACGTTAGTTGACATGTTCGCACGTTCTGCCACCTCATCTCATTGGTTTGAATGGCATGAGGCTAACTGTGTTAGTTTAGTTAGCAAAAACTGATGGAATCACTGTGGGAAATTGATTTAGTAATATTATAAGTATTATTACTGTTATTTACCAAACAAATGATGTTTGGTGTACCAAATTCGACCAAAAGGTACCAAATTCGACCAAAATGTACCAAATTCGACAAGTTGCAACGCAATCAAGTACCAAGGTATGACAGTAGTATGATAATTACATTTATTTATTTATTTATTCATTTATTTATTCATTTATTTATGTATTTATTTATTTATAATTTACATTACAAGCTTAGAATCAATTATTACAAATATAACATTCCATGAGATATTGTTTATATACTTGTTTAAAATGTACACTAGATGTACTCATATTATGTGGAATCTCATTCCAAACTTTGGTGTATGTATGAAGGAATGATCTGTAGCCATAATTGTTTTTGTAAGCTGGAACTGGGATGAGTACATTTGAAACCGATCTAGTAATATGTTCTTGCCTTTGGTTAGACCTTGGAAATCAATCAACGATGAAGGAGAATTGCTATGTTGAATCTTAAAATAAAATCTCATAGCTTGAGTATTTACATAATTCTGAAAAGTCAATGCCTTCGAATGTGTAAGAGCAACAGAGTGATGAGTCCAAAAGGGCATATTAGTATGAATTTTGTAAGCTCTATTATAGAGTTTAACAATTGGTTCGATAGTTTCCTTAGTAGTAAGGGACCAAACAGGTAAACAATACGAAATCGTTGAGAGAATCACTGCATGTAAATATATATATACAGTGTATCACAAAAGTGAGTACACCCCTCACATTTCTGCAGATATTTAAGTATATCTTTTCATGGGACAACACTGACAAAATGACACTTTGACACAATGAAAAGTAGTCTGTGTGCAGCTTATATAACAGTGTAAATTTATTCTTCCCTCAAAATAACTCAATATACAGCCATTAATGTCTAAACCACCGGCAACAAAAGTGAGTACACCCCTAAGAGACTACACCCCTAAATGTCCAAATTGAGCACTGCTTGTCATTTTCCCTCCAAAATGTCATGTGATTTGTTAGTGTTACTAGGTCTCAGGTGTGCATAGGGAGCAGGTGTGTTCAATTTAGTAGTACAGCTCTCACACTCTCTCATACTGGTCACTGAAAGTTCCAACATGGCACCTCATGGCAAAGAACTCTCTGAGGATCTTAAAAGACGAATTGTTGTGCTACATGAAGATGGCCAAGGCTACAAGAAGATTGCCAACACCCTGAAACTGAGCTGCAGCACAGTGGCCAAGATCATCCAGCGTTTTAAAAGAGCAGGGTCCACTCAGAACAGACCTCGCGTTGGTCGTCCAAAGAAGCTGAGTGCACGTGCTCAGCGTCACATCCAACTGCTGTCTTTGAAAGATAGGCGCAGGAGTGCTGTCAGCATTGCTGCAGAGATTGAAACGGTGGGGGGTCAGCCTGTCAGTGCTCAGACCATACGCCGCACACTACATCAAATTGGTCTGCATGGCTGTCACCCCAGAAGGAAGCCTCTTCTGAAGTCTCTACACAAGAAAGCCCGCAAACAGTTTGCTGAAGACATGTCAACAAAGGACATTGATTACTGGAACCATGTCCTATGGTCTGATGAGACCAAGATTAATTTGTTTGGTTCAGATGGTCTCAAGCATGTGTGGCGGCAATCAGGTGAGGAGTACAAAGATAAGTGTGTCATGCCTACAGTCAAGCATGGTGGTGGGAATGCCATGGTCTGGGGCTGCATGAGTGCAGCAGGTGTTTAGGAGTTACATTTCATTGAGGGACACATGAACTCCAATATGTACTGTGAAATACTGAAGCAGAGCATGATCCCCTCCCTCCGGAAACTGGGTCGCAGGGCAGTGTTCCAGCATGAGAATGACCCCAAACACACCTCTAAGACGACCACTGCTTTATTGAAGAGGCTGAGGGTAAAGGTGATGGACTGGCCAAGCATGTCTCCAGACCTAAACCCAATAGAACATCTTTGGGGCATCCTCAAGCGGAAGGTGGAGGAGCGCAAAGTCTCGAATATCTGCCAGCTCCGTGATGTCGTCATGGAGGAGGGGAAAAGCATTCCAGTGGCAACCTGTGAAGCTCTGGTAAACTCCATGCCCAGGAGAGTTAAGGCAGTTCTGGGAAATAATGGTGGCCACACAAAATATTGACACTTCAGGAACTTTCACTAAGGGGTGTACTCACTTTTGTTGCCGGTGGTTTAGACATTAATGGCTGTATATTGAGTTATTTTGAGGGAAGAATAAATTTACACTGTTATATAAGCTGCACACAGACTACTTTTCATTGTGTCAATGTGTCATTTTGTCAGTGTTGTCCCATGAAAAGATATACTTAAATATCTGCAGAAATGTGAGGGGTGTACTCACTTTTGTGATACACTGTATATACAGTGTATCACAAAAGTGAGTACACCCCTCACATTTCTGCAAATATTTCATTATATCTTTTCATGGGACAACACTATAGACATGAAACTTGGATATAACTTAGAGTAGTCAGTGTACAGCTTGTATAGCAGTGTAGATTTACTGTCTTCTGAAAATAACTAAACACACAGCCATTAATGTCTAAATAGCTGGCAACATAAGTGAGTACACCCCACAGTGAACATGTCCAAATTGTGCCCAAATGTGTCGTTGTCCCTCCCTGGTGTCATGTGTCAAGGTCCCAGGTGTAAATGAGGAGCAGGGCTGTTAAATTTGGTGTTTTGGGTACAATTCTCTCATACTGGCCACTGGATATTCAACATGGCACCTCATGGCAAAGAACTCTCTGAGGATGTGAGAAATAGAATTGTTGCTCTCCACAAAGATGGCCTGGGCTATAAGAAGATTGCTAACACCCTGAAACTGAGCTACAGCATGGTGGCCAAGGTCATACAGCGGTTTTCCAGGACAGGTTCCACTCGGAACAGGCTTCGCCAGGGTCGACCAAAGAAGTTGAGTCCACGTGTTCGGCATCATATCCAGAGGTTGGCTTTAAAAAATAGACACATGAGTGCTGCCAGCATTGCTGCAGAGGTTGAAGACATGGGAGGTCAGCCTGTCAGTGCTCAGACCATACGCCGCACACTGCATCAACTCGGTCTGCATGGTCGTCATCCCAAAAGGAAGCTGACGCACAAGAAAGCCCGCAAACAGTTTGCTGAAGACAAGCAGTCCAAGAACATGGATTACTGGAATGCCCTGTGGTCTGACGAGACCAAGATAAACTTGTTTGGCTCAGATGGTGTCCAGCATGTGTGGTGGCGCCCTGGTGAGAAGTACCAAGACAACTGTATCTTGCCTACAGTCAAGCATGGTGGTGGTAGCATCATGGTCTTGGGCTGCATGAGTGTTGCTGGCACTGGGGAGCTGCAGTTCATTGAGGGAAACATGAATTCCAACATGTACTGTGACATTCTGAAACAGAGCATGATCCCCTCCCTTCGAAAACTGGGCCTCATGGCAGTTTTCCAACAGGATAACGACCCCAAACACAACCTCCAAGATGACAACTGCCTTGCTGAGGAAGCTGAAGGTAAAGGTGATGGACTAAACCCAATTGAGCACCTGTGGCGCATCCTCAAGTGGAAGGTGGAGGAGTTCAAGGTGTCTAACATCCACCAGCTCCGTGATGTCATCATGGAGGAGTGGAAGAGGATTCCAGTAGCAACCTGTGCAGCTCTGGTGAATTCCATGCCCAGGAGGGTTAAGGCAGTGCTGGATAATAATGGTGGTCACACAAAATATTGACAATTTGGGCACAATTTGGACATGTTCACTGTGGGGTGTACTCACTTATGTTGCCAGCCATTTAGACATTAATGGCTGTGTGTTGAGTTATTTTCAGAAGACAGTAAATCTACACTGCTATACAAGTTGTACACTGACTACTCTAAGTTATATCCAAGTTTTATTTCTATAGTGTTGTCCCATGAAAAGATATAATAAAATATTTGCAGAAATGTGAGGGGTGTACTCACTTTTGTGATACACTGTATATATATATAAGAAACACTATGTGATCTAATCTTATAGACATACAATTTCTTATTGAGTTTTTTTGTTAAATTGTGGATATGATTTAGAACTGTAAGATGTGAATCCAAATAAACTATACTAAATATTTATGACTTTGTAATCGTTAATACCTAATGTGCAAAATTATTATTATTATTATTATTATTAATATTATTATTATTATTAATTATTATTATTATTATTATTATTATTATTATTATTATTATTATTATTATTATTATTATTATTTTATTATACTGTATATAAAGGACAGTGGTAGCCTAGTGGGTAGAGCTTTGGGCTATCAACCGGAAGACTGGCGGTTCAAATCCAGGCTCTGCTATGCAGCCACTGTCGGGTCCATGAGCAAGGCTCTTAACCCTCTCTGCTCCAGGGGCGCTTCCAAATAAGCTGGGATATGCGAAGAAAGAATTTCATTGTACTGTGCACCTGTATATGTATATATGACAAATAAAGGATATCTTCTTCTTCTTATCTTATATTTATTTGTTACTGTTGTTATTTATTTATTTATTTTTTAACCATTTTGGAATCCAAATGGGGAATCGATAGCAACTGGAATTAATAAACAGAATTGGAATCAGAATCAGAATTGCTTAAATATACTTGAAACCCAGTGCTACCCCTAACGGGAGCAACCAATACAGCTGAATCCTAGCTTGCGCATTGAGCACCAAACAAACGGGTACCGGGACAAAATTTACCAAATTTGACACGTTGCAAAGCAGTCAAGTACAAAGGTATGACAGTATTATGAATTTTACATTCTGGAATGCTTTGGTGTTGTTATGCTTGTATGCAGTAAAAACCCAATCCACGATGGTCCTTTGCTGACAGTTTGGAACCCTGTAGTGAGTTGAAACTAGTTGATTTTTACTCTTGTTTGATCCCATATTTTCAGCTTGTATGGCTACTGTTTCCTGGCTGTTGTTGCAACCAGATACATCAGCTTTACAGTGAAAGACCAGAAATTTAACGAGCTGCCTTGCTGGAAAGGTTTCCATCCTGTAAGAGTGACACGCTGGAACCCATTAGGATCATTAGTGTGACCTGTTCTTCTGACAGTCTTTGTCTGTAGAGCTCCACGGCTGGATGCTTGATTCAAGGCACCAGTTAGCCGCGGTTGTGAGGGACACGCTAATTAAAGGTGCCCACATACTGTTGGCCGAGCACCGTGCCACTTTTTAATGAACTTTTTGAACCCCTTGCCGAGGGCTCTTCGTCTCCGTGTCTTTGCAGCACATGGACGAAGGAGCGGCAGAAAAACGTTTTGAAACCTCCTCTGGTGCAGCAGGCACGTGTTTACCCATAATTCTGAGCGAGGGCTCAGCCGCTAGCCATTCCACGTTGCCTTCTGAGTGGCTCGCTGATTGCTTCATTACAGCTGACCAGACGTTTTGTTTTAACCGACCAGTCCGAGGTCAGAGGAAGCTTTTGATCCCCAGATCCTTGACGGCCACAGTGTGGTCTAATGGTTTCCATTAAGAGTTTCAGTCAGAATCTAATGGACATAAAAAAGTGAAATGCTGATGTGGAGGAGGTGATGGTGTCCAAACACCCACTTACTGCTGACCCTGTAGAGGCAAACGTACAAGTAAAAGTATTGGGACACCACAAGATTGAATTAATGTGTTTCAGACACAACAGTTCCTAACAGGTGTAAATCAATTATATAAAGAAAGTGATATGCTTCCAAGACCAACAGTTTAGGGAAGGCCATTTTTTCTGTTCCAGCATGAAAGCAAGCTCTATTAAAGAAACTCCCATTGCACATCAAATCTGGGCAAACATTGAAGGCATCTAAAAGACTTTACATTATAGTGGCACCATAGTGGCACCTCGCTAGGAGCATCTCTACTACAGTAAGGGACAGAAATGACTTGTGTGGTAGATAGTCACAGCTTTAAAAAAATCTTAAAATGTATTAAAAATGTATTTTAGTCTTTTGTGAATGTTTAGTTAAACAGTTTAATTTTATTATTATTATTATTATTATTATTACATTTATTAATATTATGTTTATTATTATTTTTACTATTATTATTATTATTATTATTTTTGCTAGTAGTAGTAGTATTAATGATATTAGTATTGTTTGTATTTTTTCATTATTAGTTTAACCATATTAAAATCGAAATGTGGAATCGATATAATAATACTATTTTTACTGTTTATTAATATATTTTTTATTATTATAATTATGATTGTCATTATTATTATTATAACATTATTATTCATATTATTATTACTATTATTATTATTATTATTATTATTATTATTATTACACTTATTAATATAATGTTTATTACTATTATTATGATTACTATTATTATTGTTATTATTAATATTATTACACTTATTAATATGATGTTTATTATTATTATTACTATTATTATTGTTATTGTTAATATTATTACACTTATTAATATTATGTTTATTATTATTATTACTATTATTATTATTATGATTACTATTATTATTACTATTATTATTATTATTATTATTATTGCTGTTTATTAATATGATATTTTTTATAATTATGATTGTCATTATTATTATTATTATTATTATTATTGTTATTATTATTATTATTATTATAGTAGTAGTAGTAATGATATTAGTAATGTATTTATTTATTTATTTATTATTAGTTTAAGCACTTTGAAATTAAAATGAGGAATCAATATTATATTATTGCTATTTTTATTATTACTATATTATTACTGCTTATTTATTTATTACTTGTACTAACCATTTTGGAATGAATAGAAACCAGAATCAGAATCAGAATTGCTGTAATAGACCTGATCCCCAGCTCTACCCCTAACAGGAGCAGGTGAAAGAAGAAGAAAGAATCTAACAGGATCAATTATATTTTCTTTTGATTTCAGACCTTTTTTGTCCTGCTGAGATTTATTTTGAATTTCAGCTTTGAAAAGTTTTGCTCATTATTAGTGTACAGAGGAAAGAATGAGGCATGCTGGGTAAAAGGCATCTGTAATTAAATCCCAGTCTCGGCAGGTCGCAGGTTTAATGCTCGTCTTTTTCTTTCATCCTTATAACATGAGCAGTACTGCTTTTTCCTCCTGCACCACCTCCTCCTCAGAATCTGAGTTATAAAGCCCTGGTTTTGGACATGACTTCTTCCCACATGGAAATAAGCACCTACACACCTCATCTTGACAACATCAAAAAGAAAAGTTTGCACCCCACCCTCTGACCTGATGTGTGCTGAACATCTGGATGTTGTATCAGGAGGGGTTTATTACTTTTTCCTAAAACTCTGTGGGTTGCATTAAGGAGAATATTGAAGCTAGTGGGGAGATGGAGAGCGAACTGGACTCCTGTAAGGCTTGCTTAGATTTTGTAGAGCGGAAATTTCGTTGCAGGACAGAGGAGATGAAAGTGGAGAATAAATACACCTGATACATCAGATGTTAGCCAATCATGTGCGTGCAGCGCTTCGACCAGCCAGCAGAGGCCGCTAGCCCTTCATCCCTCCCAGCTGACAGACGATAGCCAATCGTGTCTGCGTGTAGGTGCCATCAGGAGCTGAGATTTGAACTCACAAGCTTGTAATCAAAGCACCGCTGGGCTAGCATGTTTTACCGCTGCACTCTCTACGTTCACGGTTGCTTTTTTTCCATCATCTGAAACTGAGATGACTCTTCAATCCCACCTATCTTTAAAGTTGCAGACCAATTTTACTTTTCCTCAGACCTTCAAACTATTCTTTCTGTTTGCTTCCTTTCAAGAAGGATCTTGTTGGGATCCTAAATCCACCCCAAAAATCCCAGAGGCCCATTTTCAATCCCTTTTCCGTACCCTCCCCCAAGAGCAATCCCAGACGCCAAGCCGGGCTCGCCGTTCCATCATGTCACCGTAGCATGGACGATAACCTCACTACAGCCTCCGCCCTGCTTCACTTTCTGCTTTTAAATTGGTTATTGATCCCCCCAAACCCTCCATATCACCCCCCCCCCCCCCAAACCCCCCATATCATCCTGTCCTCTCCTGGTGTCCAGTCACATGAAACACAAAAGAGAAATCATTCAGCCTTTCACTGGAGAACGTGTCCAGTCATAAATAATAACCACGCCCGGCTCCTGCTTCAGCGCTCCAGGAACCAACCCTGGTCCAGACATCAAGGGTTTAAAAGAGGGAATAAAAAAAAAATGCCACGCCCGTTACTGTGGGCATCTTTTATTTAAATACTTTTGACCATATAGTGTACATCTGATCAGGGAAACAAAGCTCAGCTCAGTGGTTAAGGTGCTGGACTAGAAATCCAAAAGTTGCTGGTTCAGTACTCACCTCTGCCAAGTTGCCACTGTTGGGCCCCTGAGCCCCTGAATTGTATTCAGTCATAATTGTACGTTGCTTTGGATAAAAGTGTCTGCTAAATAATGCAAATCTAAATCAAACTTCCCCTCAGAATAACATGGGGGTTTCTTCCTAACCTTGGAGAGAGACCACTGTTCCATGTACTCTTTAATGTTTTAATGTTCATATGTAAGACATTCATAAGCAGTAAATGAGGAATAACAAGGTCATGTCACAAACTTAAATGCATCTCCGATTCTCACTCCGGCGCTCCAGGAACCCCGGTCTGGACATCAGGGATTTAAAAAGCAAGTTGTGTACAAAAGAGACTAATCCCTTACACCACGACTATTAAACTAAAACAAAAACTATCAAAGACAAACTTCAGAGACTGGATTCAGTTCAAGAGAAAAAGGCTCCATACTTTATTTTGTTATAAATATGATCATAACTGGGCATCAATCTGAAAAATTTTCAGATTCAGTAAATACAGCAGACCCTTGACTTACGAATGTAATTGGTTCTGAAGGGCTGTTCTTAAGTCAAAATGTTCGTTAGTTAAACCTATTTTTCCCATAAGAAATAATGTAAACAGATTTAATCCGTGCCAGACCTCCACAGGGCAGACACACATACACACACACACACACACACACACACACACACCCAATCACCTATAGGGCAATGCAATGTCTCCAATTAATCTGACTGCATGTTGTGGACTGTGGGAGAAAACCGAAGCTCCCGGAGGAAACCCACACAGACACGGGGAGAACATGCAAACTTCACACAGAAAGGACCCGGACCGACCTTCTTGCTGTGGTGACACCTTTTACTCCGCCCACTTTTATTACAACTTTTTCCTCAATTTATTTTATCAAGGGTAAGAAAAATAGTGCCACGCCCGTTACCGCAGGCATCTTTAATTCGAGGCTCGAGACCTTATTACACAGGAGAGAATAAATTTGGAAGTCTGTCGTACTTTTGGCCATGTAGTGTACATCTGACCAGCTAAACCAACTTTCCCACCTTGAAAAGAGACCACTGTTCCATGTAGTCTTTAATGTTTCAATGGAAGTAGCCTCATTTATATGGACACACCAGTGAAGTTATTGTCTGTAAGACAGTGGAACAAGTAGGTCATGTCACAAAGTTAATAAGCTCAGGTTCTTACAGCAGTGTATTAGCTGAAGAACAAGGAACAGAACTGTGGGCCTCCCTTTATACTGCTCTAGTCATGTACAGTTTCAGCACTTCATCTAAAGCTTGGGTGCAAATCATTGGAACCAACCGTTCTGTGGTAACCTGTTGTTCCTTATCTGATCGTGCAACAACTTAAGACAGACATGTTGCTCCCTCTGTACTTTCCACTCCAGACGTACTTCCTCAAACAAATACTATGACTATGAGGATTTTAAAGAAGCAGCATAATATTAATATTCAGTTTATACTAAGCATAAAATCTAACCTTCCATAACAGGGTGAAGCAGATCTGGTGTGTGTAGCGACTGAAGTACCGTGAATAATTTCAGTATAATCGCTTTCCAGAGCTGTTTAATGATCTATTGTCTACAGTGTCGTGTTTTTTGAATTTCACTCACCAGTTTATTATTCTAATGAGATGATTATTATACTTCTTTAATTTAAACATACTCTCTAACAAGTGTTGTTAACAGGATGCCCAACAAGCTCATGATGAGGCGTCCACATACTTTTGACCATATAGTGTACTTTACAGTCAGTCACAAGGGGCCCGATATATATGGAGTGTGTAATGTGATCGCACGATGGTTGCACGATGATCATTTCATTATAAAGTGAATCAATATACAGAATAATGTATGTAATACAAGTGTGTGTGTGTGTGTGTGTGTGTAGGATGATTTTCAATGTTTATGAGAGCAGTTGTACAACAGAATCAATGCGTGAAATAAAGAAAAGGCCAATTTTAAATTTTTCACACACACACATACACACACACACACACACACACTCACACACACACACACACACACACACTCCTTTAGCATCTTCGATTGCCTATTTTCTAGACTATAATACTCAAACTGAAGTGCTCAGGGTGTATAGACTCTGATATACACTACATGGACAAAAGTATTGGGACACCCTTTCACCCTTTTGGATTATTGAATTCAGAGTTGCCCTGTTGGGCCCCTGAGTGAGGCCCTGATGCTCAATTGCTCAAATCGTGTTCAGTAATAACTGTAACTGCCACATACTTTTGGCCGTGTGCTGTACATGGTGGGGAATATGGTGATAATTAATCACTCAAATAAAAAGGAAGTGGAATTGTTAGTAATCAGGGGCCTCTGGTATATATTTTTTTGTTTTATTATAAAAGAGTCTGTGGCCCCGTGTTTGTGTATTTTTACTCCATCTGGCGCCCAACATAAAAAGTTTAGACACCCCCGGGTTGCTCTATTTAGGCTGCTTGAGTTCATTCATTTATGGTCTCTTTTATCTAAAGCAACTTACAGTATTGTGAATCTCAGCAATTGAGGGTTAAGGGCCTTGCTCAAGGGCCCAACAGTGACAACCTGGCAGTGGTGGGGTTTGAACCAGTGACCTTTTCATTACAGGTCCAGTACCTTAACCACTAGGCTACAGCTGCCCTAGTGCAGACCTTGCTTGTGCACTGGGGTACTGTCATGAGGGAAAAAGGACCTTCCCTAAACTGTTTCCAGAAGATTGAAAGCATATTATTTAAAGAATTGATTTTAATTGTTTTAAATGTTAGAACATGTGTGGCTGAAACACCTGCAATAACAATCAGAAGTGCTGTCTACATACTTTTGGTCATACGTACAGTAGATCTTTCAACATGTGACCAGTATGAATTCATTAGTACCCAGTTGTGATGTTCTGTTGACCCTGTGTACGTCTGACCGTTACTCACGGGGGCAGCTGGAGACTGCTGGTCACCTCTTTCACCTGAGCAGATGTTTCTTCTTTAGTATGAAGGCCAGTTCTTCTTCTTCCCACCACATGCACATCTCATCTGTATGCATGAGGAAGTGACCGGACCAACGGTGAGGATTTTTATTAATTGATTTTTTTTTTTTTTGGTGGGATTGATACCAAATGGAAGGATTGCAGAGGTCGGGTGTCCTTCTACAGGGAATCAAGGGCACCAAGATGGAAAGGGAAGGGGTTAGCAGGGCAAAAATAAAAGCTTCAAGCTAGAATGGTACCATTCCCTTGTTTCTACACTCACTGTCCATTTTATCAGCTCCACTTACCATATAGAAGCACTTTGTAGTTCTACAATTACTGACTGTAGTCAATCTGTTTCTCTGCATGCTTTGTTAGCCCCCTTTCATGCTGTTCTTCAATGGTCAGGACCCCCACAGGACCACCACAGAGCAGGTATTATTTAGGTGGTGGATCATTCTCAGCACTGCAGTGACACTGACATGGTCGTGGTGTGTTGGTGTGTGTTGTGCTGGTATGAGTGGATAAAAGTTTTAAAAACCTCACTGTCACTGCTGGACTGAGAATAGTCCACCAACCAAAAATATCCAGCCAACAGCGCCCCGTGGGCAGCGTCCTGTGACCACTGATGAAGATCTAGTAGATGACCGACTCAAACAGCAGCAATAGATGAGCGATCTTCTCTGACTTTACATCTACAAGGTGGACCAACTAGGTAGGAGTGTCTAATAGAGTGGACAGTGAGTGGACACGGTATTTTAAAACTCCAGCAGCGCTGCTGTGTCTGATCCACTCATACCAGCACAACACACACTAACACACCACCACCATGTCAGTGTCACTGCAATGATCCACCACCTAAATAATACCTGCTCTGTGGTGGTCCTGTGGGGGTCCTGACCATTGAAGAACAGCATGAAAGGGGGCTAACAAAGAATGCAGAGAAACAGATGGACTACAGTCAGTAATTGTAGAACTACAAAGTGCTTCTATACGGTAAGTGGAGCTGATAAAATGGACAATGTGTGTAGAAACAAGGAGGTGGTTTTAATGTTATGGCTGATCGGTGTATATATATTTATATATATATAGCTATCAGTCTGTCTGAAAACCTAGCTCTCTCTATACATAGATGCATTTTACATCATCCTACATTCCCGAGAAGAGGGCATGTTTAAATTCTTAGATCCCTTAAAATGTCCCTACTGAGGCGCCTTAATTCTGACTGATAATCTGACTGAATAATAGTTATAGAACCCTCACAAACAGAGGTGGGTTGAACCATTCAGCTCAGTTATAGGGTTTTTTTTCCCGCCATTAGGATGGGTTGTACTATTCCTGGAGCTAGAGCAGGGGGGTTAGTATAGTACAGTAGGACAGGGGGTTAGTATAGATTACTAAACAAATATTACTGCATTTTCCATCATCCTACACTCCCGAGAAGAGGGCGTGTCTAAATTCTTAGATTACTCAAAATGCTCCTACTGAGGCGCCTTAAGACGTTAGCTGGTGTGCTAGCAGGTTGTGCCGCCTCAGCCTATCGGTTTGAATGGCCCCAGGCTAACTGTGTTAGCTTAGTAAGCTAAAACTGCTATGATGTAATCACATTCTAAGTAGAGCGTCTAAATAATCTGCCTCATGAGTTCAATGTCTTATTAGAACCCGCTCTACTGAGGCAGCTGCCCAGGAAAGCAGTAGGCAGCAAGGCAGCCCTTATTTCTGAGAAACTCTCATCAATCAAAGTCACCTCAGACGTGTGGGCTGATTTGATAACATCGTTTCAGACTTCAGGGAAAACCGAGAGGTTTTTTCTTTACCTGTCATGTCAGGTTATTGATCGTTCCTCATCAGACTGAGATGAATCGTCCACAGTGTTGTTGCACGTCGTCCTTTCGTCTCGATTTGGTCACTTTCTGACAGATTTATTGGACACAAGTGACAGATGTAGGAAGACTGAGGTACTTTTGGTTGCACTGCTGGGAGTGACCACATGACAGAAACAATCATCAGATACCATCATCATCATCATCATCATCATCCATCGATTATCCAGCTGTCCGGTGCTAAAATTACCTTTGTTGCAATATTACATTCAAGAAACATCAGTTTGTACTGCAGCCTGTAAGCCAACGATAAAGAAAAGACTGTAGACAGTGTCACTAATAAATCAATCATCTAAAGGAACTTTGCAGCAGCAGTTTAGGGAAGGTCCTTTTGTCCTGTCCAGTCATGTCCTGTTCTGTCTTGTCTCATCCTATTCTGCCCTGTCCTCTCCTGTTCTTGTTCTGTCCTTTTCTCTTTCTGTTCTGTTCTGGTTCTGTCCTGTCCTGTCCTGTTTTTGTTTTGGTTTTGTTCTGTTCTGTTCTGTTCTGTTCTGTTCTGTTCTGTTCTGTTCTGTTCTCTTTCTGTCCTGTCCTGTTCTTGTTTTGTTTTTGTTCTGTTCTGTTCTGTTCTGTTCTGTTCTCGTTCTGTTCTTGTTTTGTTTTTGTTCTGTTCTGTTCTGTTCTGTTCTGTTCTGTTCTGTTCTGTTCTCTTTCTGTCCTGTCCTGTCCTGTCCTGTTCTTGTTTTGTTTTTGTTCTGTTCTGTTCTTGTTTTTTTTCGTTCTGTTCTGTCCTGTCCTATCATGTCCTGTCCTTTCCTGTTCTTGTTCTGTTCTTGTCCTGTCCTCTCATGTTTTAATCTGTTCTTGTCCTGTCCTTATTTTGTCCTGTCCTTTTCTGTCCTTGTCCTGTTCTTATTTTGTTCTGTCATGTTCTTATTTTGTCCTGTCCTATTCTTATTTTGTCCTGTCATGTTCTTATATTGTCCTGTCATGTTCTTATTTTGTTTTGTTCTTGTTCTGTCCTGTAATGCTCTTGTTCTGTTCTTGTTTTGTCCTGTCCTTTTCTGTCCTTTTCTGTCCTGTTCCTGTCCTGTTCTTGTCCTGTTCTTATTTTGTCCTGTTTTTGTTCTGTCCTTGTTCTTATTTTGTCCTGTCCTGTTCTTATTTTGTCCTGTTTTTGTTCTGTCATGTAATGCTCTTGCCCTGTTCTTATTTTGTCCTGTCCTTTCCTGTTCTATTTCTGTCCTGTTCTTATTTTGTCTGTCCTGTTCTTATTTTGTTCTGTTCTTGTTTTGTCCTGTCCTTTCCTGTTCTATTTCTGTCCTGTTCTTATTTTGTTCTGTTCTTGTTTTGTCCTGTCCTTGTCCTGTTCTGCCCTGTCCTTGTTCTGTCCTGTAATGCTCTTGTTCTGTTATTGTTCTGTCCTTGTCCTGTTCCTGTCCTGTTCTTATTTTGTCCTGTCCTGTTCCTGTCCTGTTCTTAGTTTGTTCTGTTCTTGTTTTGTCCTGTCCTTGTTCTGTCTTTGTCCTGTTCCTGTCCTGTTCTTATTTTGTCCTGTCCTTGTTCTGTCCTTGTCCTGTTCCTGTCCTGTTCTTACTTTGTTCTGTTCTTGTTTTGTCCTGTCCTTGTCCTGTTCCTGTCCTGTTTTTGTTCTGTCCTGTCCTTGTCTTGTTCGTATTTCATCCTGTTCTTGTTCTGTCCTGAAATGCTCTTGTTCTGTCCTTGTTTTGTCCCTGTCCTCTTTTGTCCTGTCCTGTTCTATCCTGTCATGTTTTTGTTCTGTTTTTGTTTTGTCTTATGTTCTCTTCTAGTCTTGTTCTGTACCGTCCCGTCCTTGTTCTTGTTTTGTTCTATCTCACTGATCCACCACCACACATACTGAATAATGGACTGAATAATGCTGTTCCAATTAAATTATACACATATAAGCCAATTTAATTCTTCAGGGGTCCTAATCACCCCGTCCAGAGTCTTTAATCTTATTCAGACATTAAGGAAACTCTACCGGGATCCATTTGGACGTCTACTGGGCGGCGCTGATGGAGGTTCAGTTAGTTACGGCAGTTTTTTTTAGCCACTTCGCTAGTGAAAGCCTGAATGGATAATGAGCAGCTGCTGTTTGTTTACGTCGGGCAGGTAAACACGTCCCATCCATCATCTCGTATCGTATAATCAGAACTTGAATGAAACTTTGTTCCCTCCGCCGGGGTCCATTTCTATTTTCTGTTTTCTCTTTTATTTTCTATTTTCGTGCTGAATAATTGATGCTCGATATGGCTGAACTGAACAGCCTGTGATTTGACGTGATATAAAAAGCTCGTCAGATTGATTAAATTATACACCTGTCCGGCGCTCCTCTCGCTTCTTCAGTGGAGGACATGAACAGTGCGTTCTCATCTCACAGGAAAGGAAACCGTACGCCTCGTGGAAGGAGGAACGTGCACGGCAGATCTGTAATTAATGTAATGGTATATATCAGTTTGATATATCAGCATCTTTTCTTCTTATTGCAATTTAGTAAGACGTTCTGCAACTGGTGATGTGGACGTTGCGTCCACGCTGGTGTCCAAATGACCACACTGTACACGATACATTGTATGTTATGTTATGTTATGTTTGTTATGTTTTGTTATGTTTTGTTATGTTTGGTTATGTTATGTTATGTTATGTTATGTTATGTTATGTTATGGTATGGTATGGTATGGTATGTTATGTTATGTTATGTTATGTTATGTTATGTTATGTTATGTTATGGTATGGTATGGTATGGTATGTTATGGTATGTTATGGGATGGGATGGGATGGGATGGGATGGGATGGGAGGTGAGGTGAGGTGAGGTGAGGTGAGGTGAGGTGATGTGAGGTGATGTGATTGTTATGTTATGTTATGTTATGTTATGTTATGATGTTCTTGTTCTGTCCTGTTCTTGTTCTGTTCTTGTTCTGTCTGGTTCTTGTTCCGTCCTGTTCTTGTTCTATCCTATTCTTGTTCTGTCTGTTTTTTTTCCTGTCTTGTTATGTTCTTGTTCTGTCTTGTTCTTGTTCTGTCCTGTTCTTGTTCTATCCTATTCTTGTTCTGTCTGTTTTTTTACTGTCTTGTGATGTTATTGTTCTGTCCTGTTCTTGTTCTGTCTGTTTTTGTCCTGTTTTGTTCTGTTCTTGTTATGTTTTGTTCTTGTTATGTTTTGTTCTTGATCTGTCTGTTTCTTTGTCCTGTTTTGTTCTGTTCTTGTTATGTCTATGTCGTGTTCTGTTCTTGTTATGTCCTGTTCTTGTTCTGTCTGTTTTTTTTGTCTTGTCTTGTTCTGTTCTCATCATGTCCTGTTCTTGTTCTGTCTGTTTTTTGTCCTGTCTTGTTCTGTTCTTGTTCTGTTCTTGTTCTGTCCTGTTCTTGTTCTGTCTGTTTTTTGTCCTGTCTTGTTCTGTTCTTGTTCTGTCCTGTTCTTGTTCTGTCTGTTTTTTGTCCTGTCTTGTTCTGTTCTTGTTCTGTCCTGTTCTTGTTCTGTCTGTTTTTTGTCCTGTCTTGTTCTGTTCTTGTTCTGTCCTGTTCTTGTTCTGTCTGTTTTTTGTCCTGTCTTGTTCTGTTCTTGTTCTGTCCTGTTCTTGTTCTGTCTGTTTTTTGGTCCTGTCTTGTTCTGTTCTTGTTCTGTCTGTTCTTGTTCTGTTCTGTCCTGTTCTTGTCCTGCCTGTTTTTTGTCCTGTCTTGTTCTGTTCTTGTTCTGTCCTGTTCTTGTTCGGTCTGTTCTTGTTCTTGTTCTGTCTTGTTCTTGTTCTGTCCTGTTCTTGTTTTATCCTATTCTTGTTCTGTCTGTTTTTTCTCCTGTCTTGTTATGTTCTTGTTTTGTCTTGTTCTGTCCTGTTCTTGTTCTATCCTATTCTTGCTCTGTCTGTTTTTTTCCCCTGTCTTGTTATGTTCTTGTTCTGTCTTGTTCTTGTTCTGTCCTGTTCTTGTTCTATCCTATTCTTGTTCTGTCTGTTTTTTTCCTGTCTTGTTATGTTATTGTTCTGTCCTGTTCTTGTTCTGTCTGTTTTTGTCCTGTTTTGTTCTGTTCTTGTTATGTTTTGTTCTTGATCTGTCTGTTTCTTTGGCCTGTTTTGTTCTGTTCTTGTTATGTCTATGTCGTGTTCTGTTCTTGTTATGTCCTGTTCTTGTTCTGTCTGTTTTTTTTGTCCTGTCTTGTTCTGTTCTCATCATGTCCTGTTCTTGTTCTGTCTGTTTTTTGTCCTGTCTTGTTCTGTTCTTGTTCTGTCCTGTTCTTGTTCTGTCTGTTTTTTGTCCTGTCTTGTTCTGTTCTTGTTCTGTCCTGTTCTTGTTCTGTCTGTTTTTGTCCTGTCTTGTTCTGTTCTTGTTCTGTCCTGTTCTTGTTCTGTCTGTTTTTTGTCCTGTCTTGTTCTGTTCTTGTTCTGTCCTGTTCTTGTTCTGTCTGTTTTTGTCCTGTTTTGTTCTGTTCTTGTTATGTTTTGTTCTTGTTATGTTTTGTTCTTGATCTGTCTGTTTCTTTGTCCTGTTTTGTTCTGTTCTTGTTATGTCTATGTCGTGTTCTGTTCTTGTTATGTCCTGTTCTTGTTCTGTCTGTTTTTTTTGTCCTGTCTTGTTCTGTTCTCATCTCACATCGCAGATCTGTAATTAATGTAATGGTATATATCAGTTTGATATATCAGCATCTTTTCTTCTTATTGCAATTTAGTAAGACGTTCTGCAACTGGTGATGTGGACGTTGCGTCCACGCTGGTGTCCAAATGACCACACTGTACACGATACATTGTATGTTATGTTATGTTATGTTTGTTATGTTTTGTTATGTTTTGTTATGTTTGGTTATGTTATGTTATGTTATGTTATGTTATGTTCTGGTATGGTATGGTATGGTATGGTATGTTATGGGATGGGATGGGATGGGATGGGAGGTGAGGTGAGGTGAGGTGAGGTGAGGTGAGGTGAGGTGAGGTGAGGTGAGGTGAGGTGATGTGATTGTTATGTTATGTTATGTTATGTTATGTTATGATGTTCTTGTTCTGTCCTGTTCTTGTTCTGTTCTTGTTCTGTCTGGTTCTTGTTCCGTCCTGTTCTTGTTCTATCCTATTCTTGTTCTGTCTGTTTTTTTTCCTGTCTTGTTATGTTCTTGTTCTGTCTTGTTCTTGTTCTGTCCTGTTCTTGTTCTATCCTATTCTTGTTCTGTCTGTTTTTTTACTGTCTTGTTATGTTATTGTTCTGTCCTGTTCTTGTTCTGTCTGTTTTTGTCCTGTTTTGTTCTGTTCTTGTTATGTTTTGTTCTTGTTATGTTTTGTTCTTGATCTGTCTGTTTCTTTGTCCTGTTTTGTTCTGTTCTTGTTATGTCTATGTCTTGTTCTGTTCTCATCATGTCCTGTTCTTGTTCTGTCTGTTTTTTGTCCTGTCTTGTTCTGTTCTTGTTCTGTCCTGTTCTTGTTCTGTCTGTTTTTTGTCCTGTCTTGTTCTGTTCTTGTTCTGTCCTGTTCTTGTTCTGTCTGTTTTTTGTCCTGTCTTGTTCTGTTCTTGTTCTTGTTCTGTCTGTTCTTGTTCTGTTCTGTCCTGTTCTTGTTCTGTCTGTTTTTTGGTCCGGTCTTGTTCTGTTCTTGTTATGTTCTTGTTATGTCCTGTTCTTGTTCTGTCTGTTTTTGTCCTGTCTTGTTCTGTTCTTGTTCTTGTTCTGTCTGTTCTTGTTCTGTTCTGTCCTGTTCTTGTCCTGCCTGTTTTTTGTCCTGTCTTGTTATGTTCTTGTTCTGTCCTGTTCTTGTTCTGTCTGTTCTTGTTCTGTTCTGTCCTGTTCTTGTTCTGCCTGTTTTTTTGTCCTGTCTTGTTCTGTTCTTGTTCTTGTTCTGTTCTTGTTCTGTTTTTGTTCTGCCTGTTTTTTGTCCTGTCTTGTTCTGTTCTTGTTCTGTTTTTGTTCTGCCTGTTTTTTGTCCTGTCTTGTTCTGTTCTTGTTCTGTTCTTGTTCTGTTCTTGTTCTGTTCTTGTTCTGTTCTTGTTCTGTTCTTGTTCTGTCTGTTTTTTTGTGTCTAAACACAACCTTAATAATGGACTAGTGACCAGAAGGTCATTGGTTCAAGCCCTGTACCATTTCCAAGTCGCCAATGTTGGGCCCCTGTAGCGAAAACTTAAACTCTAAATTACTCACAAGTGTACACTATACAAACAAAACATTTGGACCAACTATTTTTAAATGTGTGTGTTTCACACATTTTACAACAATTGCTAACAGTTTAGGGAAGGCCATTTCCGGTTCCTATATAGCACTATGAAAAAACCTAAGCCTCAGCCCTACTCAACAGCTTTGGAATGAACTGGAACATCAACTGAAACATTCTTGATCAACATCAGTGTCTAGCCATACTGATGCTCTTTTGACAGAACAGGCACAAATTCCTACAGATATATTTCTTGTGAGAAGCCTTATCAGAGAAGCGACTGTTGTTCTAACTGTTTTTGAAAGGTGACGCCTGATAAGCTTACGTTCAGGCATCCAAATACTTTAGTCCATTCCATCATTAACCGACTGTACAGTAAACGAGAACAGAATGAGCTAGATGAAAGACGTCCCTCGGCTACGGTCCGGCTGCACCACCTCGCCGTAACGTTAATGGTGTCCTCGGGGGATGGAATGTTTTTACATAACGGTCATTATGTTTGACCGACAGGCTCGGAGCTGCTGTTCCACCGGTCAGCGCTTTACAACCCTCTGAAAAAACACCAAGATTTATTATTTATTTATTTATTTGTTTGTTTGGATGATGGAGTAAATGAAGTCATTAATGACACTCGTACAGGAATCACATCTATTTTTTGCTCCCAGGCTCAAAACTATCCAACATTAAAACTTAATATTAATAAAAGCATAAAAGATGGGACAGGATGATGAACGGTCTCATTACACTCTCAGGAACTGAACATGTCCATTAAGAACCGGACCAATGTGGTGAGATACAGTTCAGGTAAACACCACAAACACTGGAGGAAAAGTGACCATGAGCTCACTAGATGACCAATCGTAAACTGTCGTTCTTCATGTGACTGTTTTTTGCATCTACATTAGTTTACACTGTTCTGTCCAGCAGGGTGTCTGTGGGAATTTGTGCCTATTCATGACAAATAAACTCACTTGTTGGGTGCTTCATTGTCTGAAAGATCTGAGATTAAAGCTTCTTTATCTGAATGATTGTAGATTACAGCTTCATTGTCTGAAAGATCTGAGATTAAAGCTTCATCATCTGAACCATCTGAGATTTAAGCTTCATCATCTGAACCATCTTAGATTAAAGCTTCATCATCTGAACCATCTGAGATTAAAGCTTCTTTATCTGAATGATTGTAGATTACAACTTCATCGTCTGAACTATCTGAGATTAAAGCTTCTTTATCTGAATGATTGTAAATTACAACTTCATCGTCTGAACTATCTGAGATTAAAGCTTCTTTATCTGAATGATTGTAGATTACAACTTCATCGTCTGAACTATCTGAGATTAAAGCTTCTTTATCTGAATGGTTGTAAAAAATAGCTTCATCATCTGAACCATCAGTGAGTAAAGCTTCATCATCTGAACCATCAGAGGTGCTTCATCGTCTGAAAAATCTTAGGCGCTTCATTGTCTGAACCATTAGAGGTGCTTCATCGTCTGAACTATCTGAGATTAAAGCTTCATCATCTAAACCATCTGAGATTAAAGCTTCATTGTCTGAACCATCTGAGATTAAAGCTTCTTTATCTGAATGGTTGTAGATTACAGCTTCATCATCTGAACCATCTGAGATTAAAGCTTCTTTATCTGAATGATTGTAGATTACAGCTTCATCATCTGAACCATCTGAGATTAAAGCTTCATCATCTGAACCATCTGAGATTAAAGCTTCTTTATCTGAATGATTGTAGATTACAGCTTCATCATCTGAACCATCTGAGATTAAAGCTTCATCATCTGAACCATCTGAGATTAAAGCTTTATCATCTGAACCATCTGAGATTAAAGCTTCTTTATCTGAATGATTGTAGATTACAGCTTCATCATCTGAGATTAAAGCTTCATCATCTGAATCATCTGAGATTAAAGCTTCTTTATCTGAATGATTGTAGAAAATAGCTTCATCGTCTGAACCATCAGTGAGTAAAGCTTCATCATTTGAACCATCAGAGGTGCTTCATCGTCTGAAAAATCTTAGGTGCTTCATTGTCTGAACCATTAGAGGTGCTTCATCGTCTGAACTATCTGAGATTAAAGCTTCATCATCTAAACCATCTGAGATTAAAGCTTCATCGTCTGAACCAGTTGAGATTAAAGCTTCATCGTCTGAACCATCTGAGATTAAAGCTTCATCGTCTAAACCATCTGAGATTAAAGTTTCATAGTCTGAACCATCTGAGATTAAAGCTTCTTTATCTGAATGGTTGTAGATTAAAGCTTCATCGTCTGAACCATCTGAGATTAAAGTTTCATAGTCTGAACCATCTGAGATTAAAGCTTCTTTATCTGAATGGTTGTAGATTACAGCTTCATCGTCTGAACCATCTGAGATTAAAGTTTCATAGTCTGAACCATCTGAGATTAAAGCTTCTTTATCTGAATGGTTGTAGATTACAGCTTCATCATCTGAACCATTTGAGATTAAAGCTTCATCGTCTGAACCATCTCAGATTAAAGCTTCATCGTCTGAACCATCTGAGATTAAAGTTTCATCATCTGAACCATCTGAGATTAAAGCTTCTTTATCTGAATGGTTGTATTTTACAGCTTCATCATCTGAACCATCTGAGATTAAAGCTTCATCATCTGAACCATCTGAGATTAAAGCTTCATCCTCTGAACCGTCTGAGATTAATGAACCATCAGTGAGTAAAGCTTCATCATCTGAACCATCAGAGGTGCTTCATCGTCTGAAAAATCTTAGGTGCTTCATTGTCTGAACCATTAGAGGTGCTTCATCGTCTGAACTATCTGAGATTAAAGCTTCATCATCTAAACCATCTGAGATTAAAGCTTCATCGTCTGAACCAGTTGAGATTAAAGCTTCATCGTCTGAACCATCTGAGATTAAAGCTTCATCGTCTAAACCATCTGAGATTAAAGTTTCATAGTCTGAACCATCTGAGATTAAAGCTTCTTTATCTGAATGGTTGTAGATTAAAGCTTCATCGTCTGAACCATCTGAGATTAAAGTTTCATAGTCTGAACCATCTGAGATTAAAGCTTCTTTATCTGAATGGTTGTAGATTACAGCTTCATCGTCTGAACCATCTGAGATTAAAGTTTCATAGTCTGAACCATCTGAGATTAAAGCTTCTTTATCTGAATGGTTGTAGATTACAGCTTCATCATCTGAACCATTTGAGATTAAAGCTTCATCGTCTGAACCATCTCAGATTAAAGCTTCATCGTCTGAACCATCTGAGATTAAAGTTTCATCATCTGAACCATCTGAGATTAAAGCTTCTTTATCTGAATGGTTGTATTTTACAGCTTCATCATCTGAACCATCTGAGATTAAAGCTTCATCATCTGAACCATCTGAGATTAAAGCTTCATCCTCTGAACCGTCTGAGATTAAAGTTTCATCGTCTAAACCATCTGAGATTAAAGCTTCATCGTCTGAACCATTTGAGATTAAAGCTTCATCGTCTGAACCATCTAAGATTAAAGTTTCATCGTCTGAACCATCTGAGATTAAAGTTTCATCATCTGAACCATCTGAGATTAAAGCTTCTTTATCTGAATGGTTGTATTTTACAGCTTCATCATCTGAACCATCTGAGATTAAAGCTTCATCGTCTGAACCATCTGAGATTAAAGCTTCATCCTCTGAACCGTCTGAGATTAAAGTTTCATCGTCTAAACCATCTGAGATTAAAGCTTCATCGTCTGAACCATTTGAGATTAAAGCTTCATCGTCTGAACCATCTAAAATTAAAGTTTCATCGTCTGAACCATCTGAGATTAAAGTTTCATCATCTGAACCATCTGAGATTAAAGCTTCTTTATCTGAATGATTGTAGATTACAGCTTCATCATCTGAACCATCTGAGATTAAAGCTTTATCATCTGAACCATCTGAGATTAAAGCTTCTTTATCTGAATGATTGTAGATTACAGCTTCATCATCTGAACCATCTGAGATTAAAGCTTCATCATCTGAATCATCTGAGATTGAAGCTTCTTTATCTGAATGATTGTAGATTACAGCTTCATCATCTAAACCATCTGAGATTAAAGCGTCATCATCTGAACCATCTGAGATTAAAGCTTCTTTATCTGAATGATTGTAGATTACAGCTTCATCATCTGAACCATCTGAGATTAAAGCGTCATCATCTGATCCATCTGAGATTAAAACTTCATCGTCTGAACCCTCTGAGATTAATGCTTCTTTATCTGAATGATTATAGATTAAAGCTTCATCGTCTGAACCATCTGAGATTAAAGCTTCATCTGAATGATTGTAGATTACAGCTTCATCGTCTGAACCATCAGTGATTAAAGCTTCATTATCTGAACCATCAGAGGTGCTTCATCGTCTGAATGATCTGAGATTAAAGCTTCATAATCTGAACCATCTGAGATTAAAGCTTCATTGTCTGATCCATCTGAGATTAAAGCTTCATCATCGAAATGATTTGAGATTTAAACTTCATCCTCAAAACCATCAGAGGTTCTTCACTGTCTGAACCATCTTAGACGCTTCATCAGATCAAAGCTTCATCGTCTGAACGATCTGAGATTAAAGCTTTATCGTCTGAACCATCTAATGTGCTTGATTGTCTTAACCATAGCATCTGAAATGCTTCTTTGTTGAACGATCTGAGATTAAAGCTTCATTGTCTGAACCACCTGAGGGTAAAGCTTCATGTTCGGTCTTCACAAACCTCCGACTTTAACTCCTTAAATGGGAACCCCAACTTGACCTCACACAGCCTTTTTAGACTAACCTGAGTGCTCGTGGTTGTGTAGTGGAAGTGTAGTGGAAGTTGTGTAGTGGAAGATCTAACCAGGTCATGCTCTCACACTTTTGTTTGTATTGCGATTTTCTTGCCATATTGTGTCACTTCAGGTGGGATACAATCCTGACGTGAAGAATCAGGGTGTTATTTGTAACACTCACTTGCCCTTTTAATCTTTTGCCGGCGGTGCCGTCACGTCTCATGTTCTTTGCTTCACTGATGCCGTGTGAGCACCAAACCCCTGAAACCTTCCTCACATTGCAAGGTGTGAAGAAATCTTCTGAACGTCCATCATTCTCCTGAATGACCTCAAGCTGAACTCAAAACATGTCAGCAGAGCTCAATAATTGGCTTTTCTTTAACATAGAATTGTTATTACAGCTGACCTGAAGCTTGTTCGACTGTGAGCATTGGTCAGGTCACTGTTCCAGAAGCTTCTGAATAGCTTGGCGCCAAGTTTCCTGCCTCAAACCCAACCAGAATGCAGCTGTTGAACATGAAAATAAATCTACATTTCAGATCTTCTCATGAGTTGAGACTCCCACTTGATGAGTGGGTGGTTCTGATCATCTCAGAAGAGCAGAAAACAATCAGCTTTAGAAACATTCGGCCAGATGGAGGCGAGTAAATAATATGTAGGGTGATACGATGCCTTACGTAAATGTGTTACAGTTCCAAAGTTGTATAAGTACAAACTGTGAAAACTATTCACAGGTGGAAATACTTATGTTACAGTGGTAAGAATTACAGTGGTTGAAATGATAACTGTCTGCAGAATATTCTTTAGAAATACAGTTGACGTCTTAATAAGTCAACGATGCACTAACGATGCACTTCTTTTTAAGAGACTGGACGAAGTCCAGCAAGGACCTGGATCAGCATCTGGCAGTTTAATCAGACCAAGTGACTAAGTAGGTGAATGGGTGAATGTGTTAGTGAGTGAGAGAGTGAGTGGGTGAACAAGTTTGTGAATAAGTGAGTGAGTGATTAAGTGAATGTGTGAGTGAGTGAATGAGAGTGTGTATGAGTGAATAAGTGAGTGAGAGGGTGAGAGTGTGAATAAGTGAATAAGAAAGTGTGTGTGAGTGAATAAGTGAGGGAATAAATTAGTGACTGAGGTGGTAAGTGCACGAGTAAGTAAATGTGTTATGATGGATGGGAGAGTAAAATTGAATGGATGGATGGATGGTTGAGGGAATGGATAGATGGAAAAATGGATGGATAGATGGATAAATGGATGGATGGGAGAGTAAAATTGGATGGATGGATAAATGGATGGACAGATGGATGGATGGATGGGAGAGTGAAATTGGATGGATGGATGGATGGATAAATGATGGATGGATGGGAGAGTGAAAATGGATGGATGGATGAGAGAGTGAAATTGGATGGATGGATGGATGGGAGAGTGAAATTGGATGGATGGATAAATGGATGGATGGATAAATGGATGGATGGATGGATGGATAGATGGGAGAGTGAAATTGGATGGATGGATGGATGGGAGAGTGAAATTGGATGGATGGATGGATGGATGGGAGAGTGAAAATGGATGGATGGATGGATGAGAGAGTGAAATTGGATGGATGGATGGATGGATGGGAGAGTGAAAATGGATGGATGGATGGATGGATGGGAGAGTGAAAATGGATGGATGGATGGATGAGAGAGTGAAATTGGATGGATGGATGGATGGATGGATGAGAGAGTGAAATTGGATGGATGGATGGATGGATGGATGGATGAGAGAGTGAAATTGGATGGATGGATAAATGGATGGATGGATGGATGGATGGATGGGAGAGTGAAATTGGATGGATGGATGGACGGACGAATACTTTATTGATCCCAAAGGAAATTAAGTGAAGCATTTTACCACCGTCTTATCCTGGTCAGGGTCGCAGTGGGTAGGGTTTCAATTGAATCACTGAGCACTATGCAGAAACACACACCAGCCAGGATGCCAATCCATCACGAGACCTCTGCCACCTACCCTTCCCCAGGCATAGCCGATAGCACTGCTGGGGATTCGAACCCCAGATTCCTGCTGTAAACGTTCACTGGCACACTGTCCAGCATACAGAGATTACTGTACTTGATGGTGTTGGACTCACCCTGACCCTGCCCAGGATAAAACGGTTAATGTAAATAAATAAAACGTAATAAAATTTGTTACCAAATAAACAATTTAAATAATTTACTCTGTTTATTCTGGGGGGTAAAAAATCTAAATCATTTCCTGTGTGATTCTCCGTCTTCAGTTTAATCCAAAACTCCCGTCCGTCCCTACAGCCAGACGACAGCGT
The DNA here is from genome assembly GCF_030014385.1 of Trichomycterus rosablanca. Classification (NCBI taxonomy): domain Eukaryota; kingdom Metazoa; phylum Chordata; class Actinopteri; order Siluriformes; family Trichomycteridae; genus Trichomycterus; species Trichomycterus rosablanca. The sequence goes on from NC_085988.1 coordinate 12,268,659, forward strand.
GAATTATAGATGTCCGTATCCATATCCGCTCTTCCCTCGCATCCGCGGGGGATTAAACACACACGTATTCACATTATGAGAGGCTGCCACACACACACACACACACGCACGCACACACACACACACACACACACACACACACACACAGTAATATCAGCCAGGCTTCTAAGTGCAGCATGTTGAACAGATTAGGCTCCATTAGACGTGCTCGCTGTGACGATCTTCAAGGTACGAGCGCGCTCCTGTGAAGGGCGCCGGCGTAATGAGCGCCCACTTTATTTTTCAATTCCAGGCAGAGGCAGATAGACGAGGCTGTTCGCCACCGGAGCAGGTAAATGGTGCCGAACACGAGAGGATCAGCGTCAGTCACTTTTAGAAATGAGGACTAATCCAGTTCTGGGAGATATGGAGGGAGGAGGATGGGGTGATGGAGGGTGGCATCGTTTGGAAATTTCATTCTAAAACTACAGCCATTATTTAGATTTTGAATTATGAGTCCCAGATTAAGAATTTGTGCCCATTCAGTCAAAAGAGAATAGCGTTTGTATGGTTGATGTTCCGGTTCATTCCAGAACTGTTGAGTTTCCAGAACTGTCCAGGACGTCACTTCCGGTGGTACGCACGCTGAGACGCTAGCCTAGTTGTTTGTTTGTAGCCTTTAGCTAAATAACTTTTTATATACGTATGTTTTAAACATATAATTTATACGTTTATCTTCCGTGTGTTGTTGATTTAGTTTTATTTTGTTTATCGTAAAAAAGCGCTTGTGTTTACTAACGTAAATTCGTGCTGTGTTGGAAACTAGGAAACTTCTGCTACCGGCATCCGAACGAAGCCGGTTTTGTTTGTTTTTGTACTTCAGCGCATAAACATCTTAATTATCCAGAATTAAAACCGTTTTCGGTCCGCACGAAGCGCGTTTGTGTTTGGTTGTGTTCTGTATTTCAGCTCTTAAAACACCTCTGTTTTGTGGGGAGTTATAACCGTTTCTGTTCGTAGGAAGCGCGTTTATTTGTTTAGTACACCAGCGCATAACACCGTTCTCCTTTAGAATTACAGCCGCTTTTGTCTGAACGAAGCGCGTTTGTGTTGGTTTGGTTGGTGGTTTTTGTATTCCAGCTCATCATCGCCTGTTTCATCCGGAATTAAAGCCGTTCTTCTGTGACTACCAGCAGAAGCGCCGGTGAATCCAACATAAACATCATCTCCAACTCATCTTGTAAAGCTAAGTACATTTCTTTGTTATTATGGCCCCAGCAGGAGCATTATATCCATGTTCCGAGTGTAACATGTTCAGTTATTCATTCTACGTGTGTAGTGATAACTTTATATGTGATAAGTGTAGATTAGTTGTTAGTCTGACGGAGAATATCTCAGTGTTAGAAGGGCGCATTCGGGCTTTAGAACAGACCACTACTAGTGAGGGCTTAGATTCAGCTGTAGCAGTCCCGAATGCCAGCAGTTCAGGTATAGAACCCCAGACACAGGTGACATCTCGGCGACATAGTCGTAGGGCAAAGCACCGACCATCTCAGTTGCACGTGTCCAACAGGTTTTCCCCACTCAGTGAGCCACCCGCTGAGAAGCCTGTTAATGTAAGTGCTCTGGTTATAGGAGATTCTCAGCTCCGACACGTGCGTATTGCGACCCCCATAGAGACACCAGCAACCATAGTCACTTGTATTCCGGGGGCCAGGGCGCCTGACATCAGAGCAAACCTGAAAGTGCTGGCTAATGCTAATCGTAGATTTTCGAAGATTGTTATCCACGTCGGCACTAATGATGTTCGTTTACGGCAGTCTGAGGTTACTAAGAGTAATGTTAAAGAGGTGTGTGAGTTAGCTAGGTCGATGTCTGAGGCAGTAGTGTGCTCTGGCCCCTTACCGATTCGACCCAGTGGCGAAACCTACAGCAGGTTGTTGTTGCTGAACCGCTGGATGTCTAAATGGTGCTCAGAAAACTGCATTGATTTTGTAGATAACTGGTCCACCTTTGAGGGAAGGCCTGGTCTTTTGAAGCGGGATGGTGTCCACCCCACGTGGGAGGGTGCTGCTCGCATTTCTTGCAGCATAGGTGACAGGCTTTACCACCGCGTTAGTGTAGCGGCAGATAGTGTTAAATGACTATCCAGAGCCAAGACCAGGCAGCAGACTAACAGGCCTAACCGACTGTCTGCGAGTCGCCATCGGACGTCACCCGGAATCCTTAGGTCACAAACCATTGAGACTGTGTCTGTTTACCGTGGCAGGTGTAAGCCAAAACAAAATCAAAAAGTATGTCATAATAACTTAATTAAAATTAATCTAAATGAGCATCATGAAAACCATAGTAAAGCTAAACTAAAGTTAGGACTTCTAAACATCAGGTCACTTGCATGCAAAACAGTAATTGTAAATGAAATAATTACAGATAATAGTCTTAGTGCACTTTGTTTAACTGAGACCTGGGCTAGACCTGATGAGTATCTAGGTTTAAATGAAGCATCTCCTCCGGGTTACAGTTATGAACATAAGCCACGTCTTAGTGGTCGTGGTGGAGGAATAGCCACAATTTATGACAAGGACATAGGTCTTACTGTAAAATCAACTCCCATAACAAACTCGTTTGAAGTTCTTATCTCTGACATAACCAATAAATGTTCATCTGATAAAACTAGTATGTTTAAGCTGGTTACTGTTTATCGACCCCCTGGTCCTTACTCAGAATTTCTTAACGAATTTGCCGATTTTCTTTCTAAATTAGTTTAATCAACTAAGAAAGCTTTAATTGTTGGTGACTTTAATATCCATTATGAGGAAAAGTGTAATCCACTCAAAACTGCGTTTGATTCTATTTTAGAATCTTTAGGCATCACCCAAAATGTAACAGGTCCCACTCACCGCTGTAAACATACCTTAGATTTAATACTTACTTATGGTATAAACATAGACAACCTGGAAATTGTACCACAGAATGACTTAATCTCTGATCACTCTCTACTAATTTATGAAGTGTCCCTGTCCAATAATATACAGCAACCACATCGTTTTAAATATAAGCGCACTATTACATCTGCAACTGCAGCAGCGTTCATAAACTGCCTACCAGAATTACCAAATATACCAGCATCAGAACCTAAAGAACTAGATCAGGCAACTCAAAACCTAGAGACCGTATTGCGCACAACCTTAGATAACGTAGCCCCACTCAAAACTAAACTGATTAGGGAGAAAAAACTTGCTCCTTGGTACAATGACCACACATGCGCACTTAAACAAGCAGCACGGAAATTAGAACGCAAGTGGCGTCACACTACACTGGAAGTGTATAAGATTGCTTGGAAAGATGCTCTAACTGAGTATAAACATGCCCTTATAAAAGCTAAATCTTTATATTATTCGTCCCTAATAGAGAAAAATAAAAACAATCCCAGATTCCTTTTTGAGACAGTGTCCAAATTAACTAAAAACGTTAATGAAACTGAATCTAATATACCGCCTGACTGTACCAGCGATGATTTTTTAAAATTCTTTAATGACAAGATAGAAAAAATACGACTTCAGAGTCAGAGTGTGTCACTTGCCAATGTTAAGTATGGACTCACTCCGAGCAGCATTGGTGATAATAGTAACGAGTTAATCCAACTAAATTCCTTTAATCCAATCTCCCAAAATGAACTAACTGTGTTGATTAAATCATCGAAGTCATCATCGTGTATACTCGATCCTGTTCCAACTCGTTTACTTAAAGATTTACTCCCAGCTATTGTAGAGCCCCTGCTTACATTAATCAATGCATTCCTTAGCCTTGGGTACGTACCTAAATTGTTTAAAAGTGCTGTTATTAAACCCCTGATTAAAAAACCTAATCTTGATCCACATGTACTAGCTAATTATAGGCCAATTTCAAACCTTGCTTTTGTCTCTAAGATATTAGAAAAAGTAGTTTCCAAACAGTTATGTTCTTATTTGAATGAAAATTGTATTCATGAAAAATTTCAATCAGGATTTAGACCCAACCATAGTACCGAAACCGCATTAATTAGAGTAGTTAACGAGTTGTTAATGTCTTCTGATAATGGATGTGTCTCTTTTCTTGTTCTATTAGATCTTAGCGCAGCGTTTGATACGGTCGATCATAACATTTTACTGGAGAGGCTAGAAAATACAGTAGGTGTTAAAGGACTCGCACTCTCTTGGTTTAAATCATATCTGACTGACCGCTCTCAATTCGTTTATGTAAATAATAAATGCTCGGAAACTACAAAAGTAAAGTATGGTGTTCCACAGGGGTCGGTACTGGGACCGCTATTATTTACACTCTATATGCTTCCACTAGGTGAAATTATTCATAAACATGGCATAAACTTTCACTGCTATGCAGATGACACACAGCTGTATATATCAGCCAAACCAAATGATACTGACACAATCAGTAAGATAGAAGATTGTGTAAACGACATAAAAAACTGGATGTCATGTAATTTTCTTTTACTTAATTCAGATAAAACAGAGGTTTTACTTGTTGGCTCTAAAGCTGCAAGAGACAAGTTGTCTAACCTGGTGCTAAACTTAAACACGTTCTCTGTTACTCCCAGCCCAGATGTAAAAAACTTAGGTGTCACAATAGATTCAGATCTTTCCTTTGATACACACATTAATAATATTACTAGAGTTGCTTTCTATCATTTGCGTAACATTTCTAAAATAAGAAATATACTATCTGTTAATGACGCCGAAAAACTGATCCATGCGTTTATAACTTCTCGGTTAGATTATTGTAATGCTCTTCTAACTGGATGCTCTGGTAGATCCTTAAACAAACTCCAATTAGTTCAAAATGCAGCAGCTCGAGTGCTAACTAAAACTAAAAAATTTGACCATATTACTCCTGTTCTATCATCTCTACACTGGCTGCCAGTTAAATTTCGCATTGATTACAAAATACTTTTACTAACTTATAAAGCGCTACATGGTCTGGCTCCACAGTATCTGAGTGAACTTATTAATCACTACAGCCCAGCGCGTCCACTTCGCTCACAAGATGCAGGGTTACTTATAGTTCCTAAAATTAAAAAGATCACGGCTGGTGGAAGAGCGTTTTCTTACAAAGCTCCACAACTCTGGAATAATCTTCCTGCCTCTGTTCGGGATTCGGACACAGTCTCAATGTTTAAGTCTAGACTGAAAACATTTATTTTCTCAGGCTTTTGATTAGTATAGACAAAGGCGCAGAGCTTGGGGGTTCTTGGTCATAGAAACTTGTGGTGATCAGGGATGTTGGGTTGCTGTCGTTCTGCCTCTCTTGTCCGATCACTCCGGTTTGGGTAGGAGAGGTGGGCGCTGATGTCCTGTGAAAGCCTTCATGACCTTGTTACCTGCTCGCTCTCCCTTTTAGTTATGCTGTAATAATTAGGGCTGCCGGAGTCTAAAACTCTCTGTAAAACTGTTTGTCAACTAGCATTGTACAATATTAACTACATTCTCTGTTGTTTTACCCCGAGGGCATTCTGATGGAAACCTGTTTACCCGCCGAGGTTAAGGATTGAAGTCGAGACTGCCGGGACAATGATGCTGCTCCTGTCAGATGTGACGGGTCTGGAGTAATTGCAATGACAAGAAATCACTACAGACTTTATTGAAGACTAGAGCGGATAACAACTCTATTATTATTTAATTGTTTATTTATCTATTTATTACCAGTTATGACTTTTAGATAATTTAATTCTGTGTTTGTATGATTTGTGTAAATCGTGTATTTATTTAAAGTATCCTCCTGGCCACCCAAGAAGGATGGGCCCTGCTGAGTCTGGTTCCTCTCAAGGTTTCTTCCTGTAATTTTCAGGGAGTTTTTCCTTGCCACAGTCGCCCTCGGCTTGCTCAACAGGGGTTTTTGTATCTGTTGGTCCTGGATTTTGTAAAGTTGCATTGAGACAATGTCTATTGTAAAAAGCGCTATATAAATAAAGTAGACTTGACTTGACTTGACTTGAGTGAGGCTGAGGTCAGGACTCTGTGCAGGACACTGGAGTTTCTTTATATTAAACTGAGCTTTTCTTCATGTCTTTGTAGAGCTTGCTTTAATGCTGGAGCAGAAAAGGGACCTTCCCTAAACTGTTGCTGCAAAGTTGCCTTAATATGAATAAAATATCACCTGTATTATATAAAACCTGTCCAGTGTGTCTGATTATATATAAAAAGTACTACTGGGACCGCTCTTCTGAGAAGGCATCTCACAAGACTTTGGAGTATGTCTGTGGGAATTTGTGGCAGTTCAGTCAAACGATGACTATAAGACTGGCCACTGATGTTGGTCAAGAAAGCCTCAGTTGATGTTCCAGTTCATTCCAGAGCTGTTGAGTAGGGTTGAGGTCAGGACTCTAAGCAGGACACTGGAGTTTCTTTAAACTGAGCTTTTCTTCATGTCTTTATAAAGTTTGCTTCAATGCTGGAACAGGAAAGGGACCTTCCCCAAACTGTTGCTGCAAAGTTACCTTAATATGAATAAAATATCCCCTGTATTATATAAAACCTGTCCAGTCTTCTTTTTTATAACAATAAAACAATAAGTGTCTGATTGTATATAATAAGTGCTACTGGACCGCTCTTCTGAGAAGGCATCTCACAAGACTTTGGAGTTTGTCTGTGGGAATTTGTGGCAGTTCAGTCAAAAGATGACTATATGACTGGCCACTGATGTTGGTCAAGAAAGCCTCAGTTGATGTTCCAGTTCATTCCAGAGCTGCTGAGTGGAGCTGAGGTCAGGACTCTGTGCAGGACACTGGAGTTTCCTTAAATCGAGCTTTTCTTCATGTCTTTATAGAGCTGGAACAGGAAAGGACCTTCCCTAAACTGTTTTAAGTATTCATCCTGATGGCATAAATACCGGATGCTGTCGTTCACACTAATCCAGCAGGTTATTCTGAAGGTTATTTGATCTACACTTACAGGAATAGCAGAGGAGGGAGGAAAAAGGTCAGGGGATGCGAACCAATACCAAACCTAAAGCTCGTTTCACACCAGTACAACATACGAAGAGCTCCAGGGACTAGAATACTCACTCATTCACTCACTTATTCACTCACTCACCAATTCACATATTCAAACACACTCTCTTACTCTCTCACTCACTTATTCACATATTCAAACACACTCTCTTACTCTCTCACTCACTTATTCACATATTCACACTCTCTTACTCTCTCACTCACTTATTCACATATTCAAACACACTCTCTTACTCTCTCACTCACTTATTCACATATTCAAACACACTCTCTTACTCTTTCACTCACTTATTCACACTCTCACTTATTCACAAACTCACTCACAACACATGCGTTCATTCACTCACCCATTGCCTCATTCACTCACTCTCATTCTTACTCTTTCACAAACTCATTCACTCACTCACTCAATTCACTTTGCTTTATTGACATGACAAATTTACATATTTGTATTGTCAAAGCATACATATAGTATATATAAATAAAGTTTTACATAAACTTATCTACATAAACACTCTCTTACTCATTAACACATTCACCCATTCACTAACTCACTCACTCTCATTCTTACTCGCTCACTTATTCACAAACTTATTCACCCACTCACTCTCTTACTCATTAACACATTCACCCATTCACTAACTCACTCACTCTCATTCTTACTCGCTCACTTATTCACAAACTTATTCACCCACTCACTCTCTTACTCATTAACACATTCACCCATTCACTCACTCACACATTCACTAACTCACACACTCACTAATTCACTCTCTCTCTCTCTGTCTCTCACACAGACAAACACACACACTCACTCTTTAACTCAAACTCAAACTCAACTCAAAAGAAGCTTTATTGGCATGACAAATAAGGACATTCGTATTGCCAAAGCAAGTTACAGAGAAATATTAACAATAAAAATAAGAAAGAACAAAAATATACAGAACAGTTACATGTGCAAAAAATATAGAATAGAATAAAATATTAATAAAAACAGTGCAAAATAATAACAATAAAAAGTATAATATTTACATTAATGAGGTAGAAAAACAATCAGTTTGTGCGTGTGTGTGTGTGCGTGTGTGTGTGTATGTGTGTATGAAACATGATCACCCACTGTCCCTCACCTGGTGGCAGGTGTGAGTATAGAGTGCTGCTAGTGTGCAGCTCTCTCTGTGTTCCCCCAGTAGGTGGGGCAGTTTGTCGGGGTCTGGGAGGGAGGTGAAGTTGGGGATAATGTTGTTAAATTTAGGGAAGAATTGGGAGCGGACGTGGTGGTACTTGGTACACCGGGTGAGGAAGTGCAGCTCCGTCTCTACTGTACTGAGAGTGCAGTGCTGACACAACCTCTCCTCCCGGGGCAGCCAGGACCGGGTGTGTCGCCCCGTCTCCACGGCCAGGTCGTGTGCGCTCAGTCTGTACCTCGTCAGGGTGTTTCTTAATTTAGGGTCGGATACTGTGCTCAGATAATCTGCTGCACTGTAGTGTCTGTTTAGGGCCAAATAACAACAAATAACAAACTGCATTTTACTTTGAGTTTTGGTTTCAGTTTCCCAATAATTCAGATATTGAGTTTTTGTGTAATTTGGTTTATTCTAATTGGGTTCGCAGATTTCTTCTGTTCCTGAGTCTTTATTGTGTTAGTGTGTGTTATTAGTGTGTCGGTGTGTGTTAGCAATGTGTTTGTGTGTGTTATTAGGGTGTCTGTGTGTGTTAGTGGTGTATCTGTGTGTTATTAGAATGTCTGTGTGTGTTATTAGTGTGTCGGTGTGTGTTAGTGGTGTGTGGGTGTAGTGACTCAGGACCAGTTGGATGAGGGGACTGGTATGTTTGCTCAGCTCTTGGTGTTTCAGGGCTTTATAATGATAAGATTAACTCACTCAATCATTTATTTACACTCTTACTCTCTTACTTTCACTCACTCATTCACCCACTTACTCTCTCACTCACTAACACATTCACCCATTCATTCACTCACTTTCTTACTCACTGGCTCATTCACTCACTTAATCACTAACTCACTTTTTTACACACTTACTCCCGGCCTCATTTACTCACTCACTCCTTCACTCACTCTCTCACACTCTTAATCACTTATTTACAAACTCATTCACTCTCTCACTCATTCACACTTTTACTCACTTACTCACTTATCTACAAACACATTCACCCATTCACTCACACACTAACTCATTCACTCACTCTCACACACACACACACACACACACACACACACACACTCATTCACACTCTCGCTCTCTTACTCTCACTAATTCACTCACACACTCATTCAGTCATTCTCTCACTCATTTACACTCTAACTTTCTTACTCACTCACTTATTCAGAAACTTCACTGCCTCAGTCACCCATTTACTCACTCACTCATTAACTCATTTATTCACACACTCACATACTCACTCATTCACTCACTTATTCACACACAAACTCACTCATTCACTCAATCACACACTCAATCACTTACTCACTCACTCATCTAAAGTAAGCACTTTATAGCTAGAGAGCTTTATTGTGTTTAAGTGCTTAATTCTAGTACAATGATTAGAAGTCTGGACGTATATGGTTTGTATTTTTGAAGCTTCATTCATTTATTCAATCATTTATTCAATTATAGTCTGTTTTACCACCAGTTTATCCTGGTCAGGGTCATGGTGGGTCTGATTTATTGGGAAAACGTAAGAAAACACTCTGGACAGATCATCAGTCTATCATAGAGCAAACACACACACATACACATGGTCAGGGTCACTTAAAAATGACCACATGGAAATCGAACCCTGGCCCTTCTTGCTGTGAGGTGACGGTGCTACCCACCGTGCCACCCTTTTTCTCCAGGATACACAAGCGACTGTGAATCAGTATTTAAATTATATGATTCATCCACAAAGTAAAACTAAATCACAGAGGTTAATAAAGATTCTCTGGACTGGACTGAACGTTGGTCTGAGTTTTTACTTTCACCAGATTGTGTTAGTGTCAGATAAAAAGCTTTTTACACATCTCAGTTTATCAGTGAAAATTACCCATCAGTGTAAACACAGTTAACACATGAGGAGAAAAAGCCAGGAGCTGATTAAAGAAATTATAACTCCACTGTGTTCATGCAGTACAGCGCAGTTTAATCATCTCACTCTTTACATTTATTCTATTATTATTTTATGATGGAACGAAACAGCCAAAGCCTCAATTAACCTGCAGGATCCGACTGGCCTGAACACTGTATGGTTTTATTGTTTCAGCAGGAATAATAAAGACACTAATAAATGGTGGCTGAAGTACAAAAGATTTAATAATAATAATGGACTTATAGTGTATATGATTAAATTATAGCTAACCTAAAATACACCGTCATTTATACAGAAAAAGAAAGAGATAGAGATAGACAGACAAACAGACAGCTAGATAGATAGATAGTGTATTTGTAATTATGGACGGAGAGACAGACAGATAGATATACAGATAGACAGACAGACAGGCAGCTAGATTGACAGACAGACAGATATATAAATAGATAGACAGACAGACATACAGATAGACAGACAGCTAGATTGACAGACAGACATATAGACAGATAGACAGACATACATAGATAGACAGACAGACTATGTATGTATGTATGTATGTATAGACAGATAGATAGACACAGACAGACAGACAGACAGACAGACAGACAGACAGACAGATAGATAGATCTCACAGCAAGAAGGTCCTGGGTTCGATTCCCAGGTGGAGCGGTCTGGGTCTATCTGTGTGGAGTTTGCATGTTCTCTCCGTGTCTGTGTGGGTTTCCTCCGGGAGCTCTGGTTTCCTCCCACAGTCCAAAGACGTGCAGTCAGGTTAATTGGAGATAGAAAATTGCTCCATGTGAATGTGTGTGTTTACACTGTGAAGGACTGGTGACCTGTTCAGTGTGTTTCCTGCCTTTTACTCAGTGTATTGTACCCACTGTGACCCTGGATTGAATTAAGTGCTGGTAAAACAGACAATAAATAAAAGAATGAATGTTTACAGATAATTCATGTTGTATATTTGTATTCACCTCTATAAACATCACCATCATTTCTTTTTCAGGTGACGGGGGTTTAACGTGTGTACAGATGTGTGTTTTATATCCATGAAGTGCCTCTGTTAAGTGGATATAATAAAATTCTCTATTTGATACAGAAATAAAAATATCATGAGTGTTTTTAGCAGATGCTGTGATTGCTATAATGCTGCCACACACAGTAATATTGTTATCATGGTTCTCATTTATTATTGGTTATGGTGCCGGAGCAAATTTGTGCCCATAAAGTCATAAAACAGTCATACAGTCAGACACTGGTACTGAATGAGAGGACCTGGTTCATTATCACTGTTCAAAAATCTCAATATATTTCAACAACACAACTCCAAACATACAAGAACCCAACCTCTGACTTTAATATTATTATTTTTTTTAAAGAATGGTTTTGAAAATTATTATATTTATTATTATTATTATTATTATTATTATTACTGTTACTTTTATTTTTATTACTGTTAATAATACCATTATTATCATTATATTATTTATTTATTTATTATTATTATTATTATTATTATTATTTATGTGCAGGCCAGTGAAGTTCTCACCACAAATTTATGAACCTCACTTTGTAACCAAAAAAAGCCCTCCCCCAAACTTTTTACTATTTTATTTATTTTTTCTCCTTTTACATTGTCACTATTTGGATATATTCAATTCCTCTCTGTATTCTGCTAACCTCTGCCACTGCATGACACCCTGCCAGTTAAGGAGGGTCGACCACATCTGTACAGAGACTCTCAGCATGGATGGAGAACCATCTACTCTCACAATATTCCTCAGCTGCTCATGTCAGAGCTTATACCCCTCCTGTCTCCCCTAACTCAGTCAGGGCCAGTACAGTGACAAGACTCGAAGTCTAGACGCTGATTCCAATGGTGATGGGCTGACGTCACCCAAGTGCTTTTTGTCATCCACCCACATTGTAAATCACCAGTTTAGTCATATCCAATTACCCAATTTGTATTTTTGCCTCTACTGCCTCAGACCTCCAATTCTGCATGAGTCGGGTTCATATAGAGACCCGTAGCACACACGGAGAGTCACACACTGCTATCTATTATCCCTCGTCTCTGTGCAGCACTATTGATTCAGTAATTAGAATGGGTGTCCCAATATTTTTGTCCATATAGCGTATGATGCTCCCTCCACTATTCTTCACAGTCAGGTTAAGGGTTTGATGAAGGTGTGCAATGATTCCTGCCTCCAACAACCTTACTATAAATTGATACACAGTGAAACGAATACATTTCTCACCCACCCCCAGATCAATGTTTCTTTTTATCTTTGAGTGGCGTGGTTTCCTTTGTGGTGTACTTGAGTTTCTCTTAATTTACCTCATTCATCAGTGTATTCTGTGCTTTCGGTGTTATCTTTGCAAGACCCCCATTGTTAGAAAGAACTGAAAATACATTTATGCTCAAAACCAAACTTCATTGCTGCAATTTTCCTCCCAGTTTAGTCGTATCCAATTACCCGATTCGTATTTTTACCTCTACTGCTTTGGACCTTCACTCCTGACCCAGAAAGGTCGTGACTAACACACGCCCCCTCCGACACGTGTGCAGTACCGACCACTTCTTTTCACCTGTGCGAGTTCTATTCATCTATTATCCCTTGTCTTTGTGCAGTGCCATTGATTCAGTAATTAGAATGAATGTCCCAATATTTTTGTCCATATAGCATATGATGCTTCCTTCACCACACTTCACAGTCAGGTTAAGGGTTTGGTGTTGGCATGCAATGGTTTTTACCACCAATAACCTCAATATAAATAATATAAACAATATAAAGATCTGTATTTTCACCTTTACTGCCTCAGACCTCCACTCCTGACCCAGAAGAGTCGTAACTAACACACGCCCCCTCCAACACGTGTGCAGTAGCGACCACTTCTTTTCACCTGTGCGAGTTCTATTCATCTATTATCCCTGGTCTTTGTGCAGTGCCATTGATTCAGTAATTAGAATGAATGTCCCAATATTTTTGTCCAGACCACTTATACCCCTTTTCCACCAAAAAAAAAACATGGTTCTTGAACCGGTTCTGTTCAGGTTTCTTAGAACCTTGGTGTTCTGTAGAGAACCGATGCGCATTTCCACCAGTTTTTGAGAACCAAGCAGCATCATCAATGGAGGGCGTTGCTTAACAAAAGTTAAGAGTAGTGATATCATGGCGGAGCGTGTATATTATGTGCGAGCATTTGTGCTGCTGCTGTTACAGATGTTCGTTTTTATGTAAAAAGCATCGATCAGCAGCTGTTGGTGATAAGAAGACGTGACGTGTTTGTCGCAGTTGTTGTTTTCTTTAGTTTATTGACGTGAGAAACGTTTTGTGCTTCGGTTTCACCGCAACTCTCAGCGCAAATAGCCGATTTGCTCAGCGCTAGACTTGAGCGATAAAACATCATTAAAGTTCCACAACACGAACATTAATCTGTGTGAAATAACCATAATAATAATCCACTCTAAAATACAACATGTATCTGTGTTTAGCTGGATTTACTTCACGTGTGTTTATGCAGCTTGGGGAGTTGAAAAAGCTTCACGCTTTATTTTTCACGTTAAGCATTTTTCGTTCTGTCCGGGTCACTTTTACTACGTCATATCACACAATTCACCTTTTTAAAGGCGCTTTGAAAATATAAGCGGCAAACTGGCTCAAAATGTAATCAGGTGAACTTTAAAAGATAAAAATGCAGCATTAAGCTCCATACGAGACACCAGCTGACGCCGTTGTTGCTGTCGCTATGCTGTACAACATGACACGCCCACAGGTGACGTCACGGTTCGGGCTGAAAAACCAAGTATTCTGTGGTGCCAGATTGGCTCGCTAGTTCGCTGTCTGGAACTTCTTTTTTTCGGTGGAAACACGCGGAACCGGTTCAAAGTCCGGGAACCGGAACGGGCTCCGTTCCGCGTCGGTGTAAAAGGGGTATTATTGTTCTTGTAGGTGCCCGGCAGGCTGATAGCAGAGCTGAGATTCGAACCCGCGAGCACGAGATGTCAGCACTGGTGATACCTCAGGAGAAAATAAACCAAAGCTTTCCAGGTCGGTGACTTCGACTTTCCTCAGCATCAGAGACGCTAATGCTAGCCACTCATATCTACCAAAGCTCTATTAATAAAACACGCAGCGTCTAAAATATTCATCCCTTCATCCTGTCGGGCGCTAACAGCCCCGCCGCCTCCGCACCGAACGCTCTAATGAGCCTGAATGGGATTTTTACACTTGTCTGTGTGCGTTTGTGGAAGGTCCCGGCGCGAGTGCTTTCCCGTGTCGCTCTCCTCTCGTCTGACGCCGCGGGCGTGTTTGGTGTCGCTGAGGTGTTTCATTACGGCGGGTGAGGAGAGGACCCGCAGCGCCACTGAGGGTTATATAATAAGCTTTGTACGACGGGCTGAAAAGAGAGAGCGACGGTATTAAAAGCAACTGCCGTCAGACGCGGAGCTGGAAATCGCCATGACGTGTCTGTAGCATCCCACGATCCACTTCGCTTAGGGTTTAATGTCTAATGGAGGTTCGGTGTTCAGAGAATTATGGGATGGCAGGGCGGGTCAGCCAGACATGGAAGGACTAAAGTCTGTGAGAATTTGTGCCTGTCCAGTTAGAAAGATAAGGCCTCTGAAAGCCTCGGTTGATGTTCCAGTTCATTCCAGAGCTGTTCAGTGTGGCTGAGCTTTTCTTTATGCTCATGCTGGAATAGGAAACGTCCTTCCCTAAACTGTTGATGCTAAGTTGGAAGCATATAATTTCCTTCATACAATTATTCTTTACAACTATGAGCAACTGTTGTGCCGAAAAGCATCAATTCAATAATTAGAACGTGTGTCCCAATACTTTTGTCCATAAAAGCGTATGATACTCCCTCCACCATACTTCACACTTCTTTAAGTGGAGTGGTTTCCTTTGTGGTGTCCTTCCACTGACACCATTCCTGTGGTTCTTCTGCTGTCACTCTCGGGTTCTTCGTCCACCTCATTCTGCAGTGTATTTTGTGCTTTTGGTGTCACCTTTGCAGGACTCCCACTTTAACAAAGAGAAGCCGTTAGCCCAGAGGTTCACATACTTTTTCCTTCTTCTTCTTTGTGTCCTGTGACGGACTAGAGAGCCATTCAGGGTGTTTCGCCCAGTGAACTGGACCCACTGCGACCCTGACCAGGAATCCATTTTCCTCAAGAGCTCATCCCGGTCAGGATCGTGGTGGAAAACACTCAGTGGAAGGCAGGAACACTCTGGACAGGGTGCCAAAACATGGCAGAGCTTCAGACATTGCAGATCCTGTCCGTCCAGACGCCCGGCTGGCTGATAGCACATATAGAAGTTCACACTACACGATCCATCACCAACTGGAATCGCAGACGAGCTTCTCTGGTCTCCCTTTTTTTCTTTTTTCTTTTTTAAAACACACGTGAGAAGTGACGAGAAGTTTAATGACACCACGTCCAAAAATGCACATCAACAAATAGCGAGAGATCAAAGTTTGTGCGCCGACGTGATGAAATCAAAGAAGAAAAATAAATGAATCTGAGTGGATTTGGCAACACGAACAGTATATGGCTTGTTCTGTAGTAAGTTGGAGGTTAATTAATAATTTTGCAATGCAGCGTGGGTGTTACGTTTTGTAGAGGACGATCAAGTCAGAAATACTGTAAAACGTGTGTGTGCCGGTGTATTCTGATATAAACTATATTAATTAAGCCCCTGTACCACTCGTCTCTTGCGTTTCCCCTCACGCCGTATCCTGTGTTCTCATTGGCTGTTCGACATGTCACTCATTCCCAGTCGCACATCTCAGATCAGATATCTGGCGTGCTAGAAAACTCGATCCGGTCGCCGAGCGCTCGGCGAGCCGGTCGGATCGAGTTGTTGGATAGTTCACACTTAGCGACTGAGAGCCGAGTTTTGATCGCCGAGCGAACGCCGAGCTGCTCCCGACCCGGAAAATCAATCGCCGACCAGTCGCCGAGCGAAAATCAGGGCAAAGATCGTGTAGTGTGAACTAGGCATAAGCTGCACCAAGAGAACGGTACCGGTAGTAATGCTCGACACACACACACACAAGGCTTTGTTGCCTTTTTGACCTCCTTACCAGAATTAATATAATCTGCATCTCCAAACAAAAGAAGCCTTGGTGAATACCCACCGGTGGTCCGAGGAGGGACAAGTTACTAGGGGGCAGGAACACCCCACCTACCCTGGTAGACCCTCCCTCAAATGTTTTATTCACAGCTACGACTTACATATGCCGTCATTCACTCCCAGGACTTCTATTAAATCTGTCGTTTACACAGGTGTACGTAAACTTTTGACTCCCCCGCGTACCGATGGCGTTTTAGAACACATTTAATTTCCTCTTGCCCCTCTCGACCTGCCGAGCGAAGGTGAAGCACTAAATGAAATCTCTGTCTGCTCGCCCTCGTCGCACCTCTGTATTTAGCCGTTAGCCTGCCGGTCTGACCCGGCGCGCGGAGACTGGCTTAACCTCGGCCGTGCACACAGGGGGGTCCAATCGTCTGAAATTTAATCACCCTCATATAGAGCGCTCCAGTGAAGGTCACATGATCATCCAGACTTTTCATTTCCACGCCGTGGTAGAAAGGATGGAGATGCCGAATCAGCCAGAACATTAGGACCACCCGCCTAATACACCGACACATGGACTCCACAAGACATCTGAAGTACTCCTGAGGTATCTGGTACCAGGATGTTCCCGCCAGCTCCTTCATATTCACAAGACATCTGAAGGACTCCTGAGGTATCTGGTACCAGGATGTTCCCACAGCTCCTTCATATTCACAAGACATCTGAAGGACTCCTGAGGTATCTGGTACCAGAATGTTCCCGCCAGCTCCTTCATCGTCACAAGACATCTGAAGGACTCCTGAGGTATCTGGTACCAGGATGTTCCCACCAGCTCCTTCATCGTCACAAGACATCTGAAGGACTCCTCAGGTATCTGGTACCAGGATGTTCCCACAAGCTCCTTCATCTTCACAAGACATCTGAAGTACTCCTGAGGTATCTGGTACCAGAATGTTCCCGCCAGCTCCTTCATCGTCACAAGACATCTGAAGGACTCCTGAGGTATCTGGTACCAGGATGTTCCCACAAGCTCCTTCATCTTCACAAAACACACCTTTTTACTAAACACTTAGGCTGATTTGTACTTATTTACTAACACTTTATTACAATCTTTTACATTAAAAAAAAAAAAAAAAAAAAAGGCACTTTGGTTCTAACAGGTTTTAGCAGAGTTGTGTTCTTCGACTGTTGTCTATCTAAACTTAAGGAATGAAATGTTCACTATGGAAGCACTTCTGTAAGTCGCTCTGGATAAGAGCGTCTGCTAAATGCTGAAAATGTAAATGTATCTGGTACCAGGATGTTCCCACAAGCTCCTTCATCTTCACAAGACATCTGAAGGACTCCTGAGGTATCTGGTACCAGGATGTTCCCGCCAGCTCCTTCATCTTCACAAGACATCTGAAGGACTCCTGAGGTATCTGGTACCAGGATGTTCCCACCAGCTCCTTCATATTCACAAGACATCTGAAGGACTCCTGAGGTATCTGGTACCAGGATGTTCCCACCAGCTTCTTCATCGTCACAAGACATCTGAAGGACTCCTGAGGTATCTGGTACCAGGATGTTCCCGCCAGCTCCTTCATCTTCACAAGACATCTGAAGGACTCTTTAGGTATCTGGTACCAGGATGTTCCCACCAGCTCCTTCATTTCTGTACGTTGGGATGTGGATCATCTACGGAGCTTTTTATCCACTTCTTATCCAGCTTATGTTGTTGATTGTGGGTATAAATCTCTGTCTGTCAATAGCAGCGAAAATCAAAATGACAAATGAAAAATCACGCAATCTCTTTAACAAGTATCTCCATTGGCTACTAGACCTGTCCATCAAAACCACGTATCTCCTCCTCCTTCCCTTCTGTACTGTTTGAGAAATGCGTAATGTTTCATCTATACAGTTTATTCAGGTTATTTAATTACATGGTTGTAAACCAGTGGTGATTTATTTAAGACTGCAAGAGAAGCTCAGCTTCCCCTAAAATGTCAAAAATTAAATGGTCAAATATGTACAGTTGTGTTAACATTTCATTGACTACAAATGCGTTAGAACACGTTCATCTGGAAGACGAGTTCGCTCAGAATCAGCTACTTATCACAAATCGACTGACTCGATTTTGTTAACTCCTAGAGCGTCAATGCATTTGCCCGCAGAAGCTGAGCGTCTCTTCACTTCTACGGGGCTGCATGGAACGTTTTTTTTCATTGCTTCGAAAATTGGATAAATGCCACGATTTTGTCCCGCCCCCGGACGCTGAGCGTCTCTGGGGGTGAATGGAGCTGTGGGCAGGTCGGAGCTTCTGCAAGATGATTGGAGGATCAGTCGAAAGGCTGAATCCCGTTTTGATTGGCAGCTATTTTGAGATCTACACCATCACTTAATCACCGGGAGCTTCAGTCCCATCGCGGATTTTGCGAGTGAAGTCGAAAGACAAACTGAAACCCATTTCTTGGTATTTGCTTGGTGAAATTACTTGACCATTTCCATTGTTCATTGTGTAAATAAAACACACTCATATTATTTGTTTCAGGACACTGGTCAAGTCCCTGGAAAAGACGCCTACTTGGTACGATAGGATCACAGGCCATTTTCTTGAAAAGGAACAGAGGGCAGAATTTATGTATAAAAAAATTGACAAATTTTATGATGTAAGCCGACAATGAGCTTCCCCTCTTTGAAAGACCAGCAGGGCACTGTTGTAAACATGACTGGCGACCAGATAAAGATATACTTTTATTTCTGTGCTGAATTGTATCTAAATGTCGCCATCTGTGGTTTGTTTGCACCGGTACTGTCAGGGGAGAAAGTGTTTGCTTTTTCCTGAAAAGTTGAGTTTTTGGAGATACATGTTTTTCACCGGTCAGCGACGATATGCAAACTCTGATTTATTTATTTACTGTATTTCACAGAATGTCAAATAAACAACATAGTTTCAAAAAATGTTTTGGTGGTTTAGGCTTTGAAGGGTTAGAGCATATTATTTAATTGATTTATTACACCAACTGTTAGCAACTGTTGTGGATGAAGGACATAGACTGCTCAACCATAACATTAAAACCACCTCATTGTTTCTACACACACTGTCCATTTTATCAGCTCCACTTACCATATAGAAGCACTTTGTAGTTCTACAATTACTGAGTGTAGTCCATCTGTTTCCCTACATACTTTTTTAACCTGCTTTCACCCTGTTCTTCAATGGTCAGGACCCCCACAGGACCACCACAGAGCAGGTATTATCTGGGTGGTGGATCATTCTCAGCACTGCAGTGACACTGACATGGTGGTGGTGTGTTAGTGTGTGTGAGCAGAGCTGCTGGAGTTTTTAAATACCGTGTCCACTCACTGTCCACTCTATTAGACACTCCTACCTAGTCGGTCCACCTTGTAGATGTAAAGTCAGAGACGATCGCTCATCTATTGCTGCTGTTTGAGTCAGTCATCTTCTAGACCTTCATCAGTGGTCACAGGACGCTGCCCACGGGGCGCTGTTGGCTGGATATTTTTTTGGTCGGTGGACGATTCTCAGTCCAGCAGGGACAGTGAGGTGTTTAAAAACTCCAGCAGCGCTGCTGTGTCTGATCCATTCATACCAGCACAACACACACTAACACACCACCACCATGTCAGTGTCACTGCAGTGCTGAGAATGATCCACCACCTAAATGATAGCTGCTCTGTGGTGGTCCTGTGGGGGTCCTGACCATTGAAGAACAGCATGAATGGGGGCTAACAGAGCTACAAAGTGCTTCTATATGGTAAGCGGAGCTGATAAATTGGACAGTGAGTGTAGAAACAGGGGGATGGTTTTAATGTTATGGCTGATCGGGGTAATTAGAAGGGGCTTCCCAATACTTTTATCCATGTAGTGTTTATTTATTTTTTGTGAAGTAAATCTTCAGTAATAATAAATAATAAATACACCGTCCCGAGTGACACAGTGCTTACACTTGTGGGTGGTGTGTCGGTTTCACCCGGTATTGATCTCACTTCGTCTTCTTGTTTCTTTCTTTAAATGGATGGCTTTATTTAGGGCTGTAACCAAAAAAACAAACCCCCTTTTTTTCTGGCTCTCACGCTCAAGCCGGGCGACACTGTTTAACAATCTATATTTCATTAAAAACGATGACACGCCGCACCGCCGGACCCCTGTAGCATCGATCGGGCGGCGCTTAAACACCCTTAGCAGGGAGATAAATCGGCGCGGCGTCACCCTGTATTAGACCTTTAATGAGTTGCGGGTCGGAGGCCACGGTTCAGGGAATCTATTACACGGCGCCGGTGCTTTCAGCCATGGATTTCTTATCCGGCGTGACAAATACCTGGACGCACCGCGGACGAGAGAAAAAAGCATGAAAGAGATTTCTGGGAGTGGAATTGACCTCCAGCAGCACTCGCATTCATCTCAATATATCTGACCGCTCACAGTGGCACCATTTTTCACGCCGGACCACAAATAAAACTATTGATTTATTTCTTTTAAAGGTAAAATAAAAGGTGAAAGCGCTGTTATTAATGAGCACTGTGGGGATTTCTTACTGAAAAATCAGATATAGTATTTTTCAGGACATTAAATCTTTCATAGTAGAAGAAGAAAAGTCATGCTCTTATACAGCGTCATTAAAAATATGTTTTTTTTTTTCATATTTGGACGTAAATACAGTTTTAAAGGGTTATTTATAAATCCCTAGTATTTCATTAACCAGTTCATTTATTCATTCATTGTCTGTTTTACCACAGTTTTATCCTGGTCAGGGTCTCTGTGGGTCTGATTCTTTGGGCAAAAAGTAGGAAAAACCCCGGACAGGTCGCCAGTCCATCACAGGACAAAATAAAACACACACCAACACACTTGACTGTCTTTGGACTGTGGGAGGAAACCCACACAGACACGTGGAGAACATGCAAACTCCACACAGAAAGGACCCAGACCGCTCCACATGGTAATCGAACCCAGGACCTTCTTGCCGTGAGGCGACAGTGCTACCCACCGAGCCACAGTGCAATGTCAATCCATTTATTCATCACATTCATTTTCTTATCCGCTTATCCAATTAGGGTCACGGGGGGTGCTGGAGCCTATCCCAGCTTTTCAATGGGCGCAAGGCACACAGTAACACCCTGGACGGGGCGCCAGTCCATCGCAGGGCAGACACACATTTTATACTTTATTTGTTTCCATATACAATATGCAACATGAGCAGGAAACAAAATATTTCTAAAAAAAACATCCAACACGGCATACAGTTCATTTCTCAATAAGATGTTATAGCACGTCCCCAAGTTTAAGGATAAACAAAACAACGCCTTT
The DNA here is from genome assembly GCF_030014385.1 of Trichomycterus rosablanca. Lineage (NCBI taxonomy): Eukaryota > Metazoa > Chordata > Actinopteri > Siluriformes > Trichomycteridae > Trichomycterus > Trichomycterus rosablanca. The sequence continues at coordinate 12,290,125 of NC_085988.1, forward strand.
TCCAAATATGCATACTTCCAATAATTGCTGTAATAGAGCAATATTTCACCACCTGTTTTACTTTTGCTCTACTAAATCCCCCAAAAGACCACGCACTGCAAGTCTGTGCACATGTCCAAGACTTCCAAACACCAGGACTATCAGTTGGCATAATATTAACTAGTGTTTGGTACTTTATCATTTTTAAAGTATAAGACTCCTCCAGATACAAATCAAATGCACATGAAATTTCATACAGTACCACCCTCTTCTGACTCTGGGAAATACAAATGATATCTGGTGTATTGGCAATTCCTTAAAAGATCCCAGACGTTGCTTTAAACCACTCAGGTCTAATTGTGGAGTGCTTAAAGATGAATTCGTTCTCTACATATGGAAGCTGAGCTGTTATCAGGTCCACGAGGCTATCATGTCGTGCCGTGTACAGGCCTTTAAGAGAACTACAACCATTCAGAATGTGTGCTACAGACTCCAGCTGCTGAGTGGAGCCATGCAGCAGACAGAAAGGTAGATGAATGGATGGATACCACAGTGAGAGGTTATATTTAGTTGGCAGAATCTGTAAGCGTGCTTTCACACAAAATATAAGAACCTCCTCACCGATTACAACATTTCTGAATATTGTATGTGATACTGAATGATCAGCAGATGCCAGTTTGGCTAGCTTTCCCTGAAGCTTCAGACTAGACCAATACTGCTGCTGCTTTGCTCTTTGAACCTCCAGCAGCATTGTTCTTGATGTTTTACACTGCAGCTGATAGGATGTTCCGTTAACATTAACACGAGCCTCAACAACAACTGACGGATCTTTCACTACTATTTCCGAAACATTCACAGATTCCTGGATTAATGTTGTCCATTTTAATTCTGTATTTGTTCTCCTACATAGATCATTCAGATCTGGCCAATCGGATGAAACACCAAATCCCTGAGCCTGTACATCCAGTTTCCCATTATCTTTTCTTCTAAATCCTAAGAAATTATCCTCACCAGGCGATGCTAGTGGGATTTTTCGTCGTCTAAAGTCCAGAAATAATGAAGCTCCCGCCATTTCCCGCACAAATTTGTCATCACTATTCAGCATATTAATAAGATGTGATTGTCGGGTGGCAGTATATAACCAAGTAAAATTTGGAACACCCAAGCCTCCATCTTTTCGGCTTTGAAATATGAAGCACCTGGTTGACTGTGTGTTTAAATAAGCCACTTTCTTACGACTTGCACAATCTTAGCATCCATTTCTTGAAGAACATTTTGTGGTAGATGAACATTAGCAAACAAATGCTGAATTTTAGCCAATACAATTTCTCTTGTTGCTTCTAACTTCATCACAATTGGGAGAGGAGAAGTATCAATCATCTCCAATCTAGAATTGAACTGATTTATCATTTGTTCTACCTGCTGACTCCAATCTCCTGCTATATTAATTTTGTGGCCCAGGTAGCTGTAGGTCTCATGTCCGTTATAAACTCTAACTGGCTGGTCAGGAATTGAAAAAAATAGGAGGCTTGTCTGTCTTAGATCTATACCAACGATTTCCTCCACTTCTTCTTTCATAAAAAACTGCACACTTGGTATGCTTTACCTACTCACTTTGCCACACTTAGTATGCTTTACCTATGCTTTACACACTCACACACATACACACACCTGTAGGGCAATTCGGTGTCTCCAATTAACCTGACTGCATGTTTTTTGGACTGTGGGAGGAAACCGGAGCTCCCGGAGGAAACCCACGCAGACACGAGGAGAACATCCAAACTCCACACAGAAAGGACCCGGACCGCTCCACCTGGGAATCAAACCCAGGACCGTCTTGCTGTGAGGCGACAGTGCTACCCACCGAGCCACCGTGCCACCTCAATCGATTAAACAAAATTTTATCCAAAGCAACTTACACATTTACACATTGTCAGTTTAGCAATGGTGGGGCCTAAACCAGCAACCTTATGATTACTAGTTCAAAATCTTAACCGCTGAGCTTCCACTGCCCATTTTTAGCTCAAAGATCTCAAACAAATATGCAGCGGTAAAAATGTATGTATAAAAAATAAATCAATAATTAAATCTAATGCTCTGGGACTCTAACAAACCAGAGTGAGAGCCATTATTTCTAAGTTAAGTAAAAACAGTAAGTTGTCCTCCACTGGTGTTGACTGGTGTTTTATTTATCTTTACATTTAGCAGACGCTTTTATCCAAAGTGACTTACACTTATCACTGAATACAATTTAAGCAGTTAGGGGTTAGAGGCCTTGCTCTCAAACCAAAGATCTCCACCATCCATCTGTACCTGGACTCTTCGCTGTCATGAACACACCCCACGAATTCAGAATTTCTGCAGGTCGCACAAGCTAGCGGCCACCCCGCCACCAGAACAGGATGGTGCAAGGGGCAGAGGATCCTGCTGTAGTCCAGTACCTTAACCACTGAGCCACCACTGCTCATTTTCAGCCATGTGAAGAAGCTAAAAGATATTAAACAAACAACTATACAGCACTTAAGACTCTTCGCTGTTGTGAACGCACCCCACAATTTCGGAGATAATCGTTTCTACTAGAGATGGAAGAGAAACTCACTGTCACAACGTGTAACTTCCACAAATAAAATCAAACACAGTTTTCTTTTTTACACTGACTTCACAGTCAGTGATGGACTAGACAGGGCTGAAATTTATAGACTTCTCTCCAGGATTTTTATTTTTTAGCAGGAACAGGTCTATGTAGACTAAATGGCCAAAAGTATTTGGACACCAAAACGAATAATATTTAAACAGAGTAACCTCTATGAGAGCAGCTGCTCTTCTAAGAAGGCTTCTCACAAGACATGCTAAAACAGGAAAGGACCTTCCCTAAACTGTTGCTGCAAAGTTTAAAGCATATCATTTCCTTTAATGGTCAGGACCCCCACAGGACCACCACAGAGCAGGTATTATTTAGGTGGTGGATCATTCTCAGCACTGCACTAACACTGACATGGTTTTTAAATACCGTGTCCAGTCACTGTCCACTCTATTAGACACTCCTACCTAGCTGGTCCACCTTGTAGATGTAAAGTCAGAGACGATCGCTCATCCTTTGATACTGTTTGAGTCGGTCATCTTCTAGACCTTCATCAGTGGCCATAGGACGCTGCCCACGGGGCACTGTTGGCTGAATGTTTTTGGTTGGTGGACTATTCTCAGTCCAGCAGTGACAGTGAGGTGTTTAAAAACTCCAGCAGCGCTGCTGTGTCTGATCCACTCATACCAGCACAACACACACTAACACACCACCACCATGTCAGTGTCACTGCAGTGCTGAGAATGATCCACCACCTAAATAATACCTGCTCTGTGGTGGTCCTGTGGGGGTCCTAACCATTGAAGAACAGGATGAAAGGGGGCTAACAAAGCATGCAGAAAAACAGATGGACTACAGTCAGTAATTGTAAAACTACAAAGTGCTTCCATATGGTAAGTGGAGCTGATAAAATGGACAGTGAGTGTAGAAAGGAGGTGGTTTTAATGTTATGGCTGATCAGTGTAACCTTATAACTACCCTGTTTCCCCGAAAATAAGACAGTGTCTTATATTAATTTTTGCTCCCAAAGATGCGCTAGGTCTTATTTTCAGGGGATGTCTTATTTTTCCATGAAGAAGAATTCACATTTATTGTTGAACAAAAAAAATGAACATTTATTATATACTGTACAGTAGTTGTCATCACAAACCAGCATAACCAGACCTAAAGAATCAAAGTGACACACTGGTTGCCTGACTCACACACAGGGCCACAAAAAATAAGGGCTGTAAAGTACCTGGCTCCCACACACTGTCTGGAGATTGTAACGATCTCCCACAGCAGTTCCTGAGCCACTTGTACAGCAGGGACGGTATTGCAGCTTCCGGCCACCAGGGGGAGCTTATCACAGCAGACTCGCACAGCAGGGACAGAGCGTACTGTATGGCGGCTTCCGGCCACCAGGGGGAGCTCACCACAGCACACTCGTACAGCACAGCAGGGACAGCGTACGGTCCAAACAAAAACTTTGCTAGGTCTTACTTTCGGGGGAGGCCTTATATTTAGCAATTCAGCAAAACCTCTGCAAGGTCTTATTTTCAGGGGATGACTTATTTTCGGGGAAACACGGTAATAAACTAATAAACCTTGTGTAATGAGTAACCACCGTTCCTGTCATGAATGTAACCAAAGTGTAAAACATGATGTTAAAATCCTAATAAACAAACAAACAAACAAACAAAATAATAATGATTTGTTGAGTGATTTTCCATGTTTAGGTCCTGTGTGTCCTGCACTGGTGTCTCTTCTTAAGACTGACTGCACCTCAAACCAAAGCTCTCCATCATTCACCTGTACTCGGACTCTTCCCTGTCGGGAACACGCCCCACAATTTTGGAGGATCACATAAAGGGAGGAAAATAAGGGAGATTTTCTGAGAGCACGACAAAAAAAAAATAATAATAATAAAATCCAGACGAGAAGAAGGAGCGGCAGGTGCAGCGTGCAGAAGGTATTCTGAATAAATGCATTCTGATCATGGATAAACATCGGCCCTCCATTATGAAAATGAGCCGGCGCTAATTTCTGCAGGGAGAGCGAGTGGGGGGCGAGCGTGGGTGGGAGGGAGCGATGGAAGCTAAAGAGCCGTCGGGTGAAATATTCCTCCTGACAATCATACGCTGCTGATTAAGAGCGAGCGAGAAAAGAAAGATAAAGTAATTTCATAGCGATCACTATTCATTAGCTAACGAGCCCGGACGACGCGCGGCTCGCTCGGCCTCCCGCGGCGGGCGGGAGGATCCGGCCTGACGAGCGCTAATCATATTGTTATTTGCTGCTTTTTTTTTTAAGGTAATTAAAGCAGGAAACATAATTAAGAGCCTGCCTGCTTCACGCCAGGCTAATTTGGATGTTTTGGGGGGGTTTTTTCGTCCCCGCTGCAGCATTAGCCTCGCGTACGTATTCAATATTATCCCGCCGACGGAGAGCCCGTTAATTAAGCATCCGCTGAGCCACCGAGTGTTGTTTCAGTGCTAATTAATTAAAGCGTAGTAAATAATTTACAGTACCGGGTTCAGGATGAGATAATCGATGTAAAGCAGGTGCGAACGCTAATGAATTTAAGTCATTAAAATGCAGAAACAAACGACCTGGCATCCAACAGGAGACACAACCGGTGCCTTCTGTTCTACAAAGTTGCTTCACCATTACCAACTCAGCAACAGTTTAGGGAAGGCCCTTCCTGTTCCAGCCTGTGTCCTGCACAAAGCCCTGACCTCAGCCCCACTCAACAGCTCTGGAATGAACTGGAACACCAACTGAGGCTTTCTTGACCATCCATACAAATTCTCTTTTGACTAAATGGGCACAAATTCCCACAGACATACTTCCAAGTCTTGTGAGAAGCTTCTCAGAAGAGCAGCTGTTGTTCTAGCTGAAAAGATCACATAGAAGTTACTATTTTTTAAAGCACTGTTAACCTTACCTAGCTTAATTAGCACTAGTAATTAGTATTTAGCGAAGGAGAGAAGCATTAGATTCCGCTTTATGCTGTATAACTGTGCAGGAAATGTTTATAAGAGTGTGGGAGGGTAGCCGCTCAGGTGGCGCAGCGGTAAAAGACACGCGCTGCAACCAGAGCTGGATCTCGAAGGAGCGTCGTTTCGAATCCGGCTCTGCCTTCACGGTCGAGGCTGGGCGGCTATGGACAACGATTGGCCTGTTGTCCGGGTGGGGGGCGGGACTTGAGACCGTAGGGGATGCTCTCTCAGGAACGGGGCGGTTGCGCCCTCTGCTGGCTGGTTGGTGGCGCCTGTATGGAGTCGGGAGGGGGTGTGGCGGAGTGTGTGATCCTCCGTGCACAGTACTCTGCCACGCTACACTCGTCAAGTGTGGGTGATAAGACGGTCGATTGGCTGTGCACGTTTCGGAGGAGGCGTGGAACGGCCTCGTCAGCCCCGATCAGGAGCAGGAATCCGCACTAATGAGAGGATGATAGATGGGACGAAACGTGCTAAATTTATTTTAAAAAATAATAATAATATAAAAAAAAAAAAAAGAGTGTGGGAGGGTTTATAAGGGCTTAAAATATATAAAAATAAGCATATAAACACATGGTTTTTACTTCGCGGATTTTCACCTCACGCAACCCCCGCGATCGAGGAGGGATTACTGTACATTTGAAGGTAAATACTTTAGTACTTTTACTCAAGTGGAGGTAAAGAGTATTTTTACTTTTACTGGAGTAATATTTTACCTCGGATATCTCTACTTTAACTCAACTACATGGTTTGTGTACCTTGTCCACCACTTACATTAGACAAAATGAACGTGTGCATATCCATAATGAATTCATTAATGTATTACATGTAGGAATCAATGATTAATCACTCATGAAATAAGACATGAATGAAGCTTTTTCATGTACCTGCACTATAATGTTTTGATACGGGAGTGTGTTTATGAATCTGTTCATTCAGTGCAGGTAAACCTTATGAATCCAGCCACATGGTTTAGTGTTTAGCCGAAATGATGATTATTATTATGAATCCTCAGGAAAGTGAAGGGAAAAAAACCTCTTTAATCTCTGTACTGTATATTGTCTCTACTACTTAATGATATGGCATTATGTAATGTATGCTAATATAATGTACTGTGTGTTAACAAGAACGACCTATTAACAAGTCATTATAAACATCAATCTTCCACTTTATATACCAAATACATTAAAGCAGATGCAGCGCCGGGTTTGTTTGGAACTATTGGAGGGTTACATGAACCACGTGTCACAACTCTCTCTCTCTCTACGGCTCTGGGTGCACTAACAAAAGTAAAAACACGACAATATTAAAACAGTTGTGTACAGGCAGTCGAGTTCAATTGTTCATGAGTGTGTTCGATAATGGAGTATGGAATAAAACTTTATTGTGTTTATTGTGCATGTCACGAGTCCCTGGACCCTTAAAACTGTAAATATGTAGGGCAGTGTGTTACCTGGATATTGTTTGGTGGGTGTTTGTGGTAAACAGATCCTCTCATGAGATTAGTCTTTATTTGATTTTTATTAATATTACTTTATGATTTACTTTATGATTTGATAAATAACACACCGGTCACTTTATGAATCCCAGAATTAAAGACTTACACACAGTAGTTATAGAGCCCTCACAAACAGAGGTGGGTTGAACCATTCAGCTCAGTTATAGGGTTTTTTTCCCGCCATTAGGACGGGTTGTACTATTCCTGGAGCTAGAGCAGGGGGGTTAGTATAGTACAGTAGGACAGGGGGTTAGTATAGATTACTAAACAAATATTACTGCATTTTCCATCATCCTACACTCCCGAGAAGAGGGCGTGTCTAAATTCTTAGATTACTCAAAATGCTCCTACTGAGGCGCCTTAATTCTGAGTGATGATCTGACTGAATAATGAGGGAGCGTCCTCAGCGCTGAAGGCAATCCCAGCATTCAGTGCGTCACGACTTTACTCATAAAAATTGACAAACATGGCGGACGAATATATGTGGAGCAACCAACAGAGTTCTTTTTAAATGTAAATAAATTCTGTTTCATTTGTGTAAAGGTGCACAAGTGTCAGGGACAGTTTAACCATTTTTGGTACGCGGCGGGAGACGTTAGCTGGCGTTAGCTTGATTTGATCGGTCTGAGGCTAACTGTGTTAGCTTAGTAAGCTAAAACTGTGGTGACATAAAGTAGAGCGTCTAAATAATCTGCCTTATAAGTTCGATGTCTTATTAGAATCCGCTCTACTGAGGCAGTTGATTAGGTAGGTCAGCAAGGCAGCTCACTAGGTTTGCACACAGACCCAGCAGTTTAGGGAAGATCCTTTCCTGTTCTAGCATTAACGCAAGCTCTATAAAGACATGAAGAAAAGCTCAGGTAAAAGAAACTCCAGTGTCCTGCACAGAGTCCTGACATCAGCCCCACTCAACAGCTCTGGAATGAACCGGAACATTGACTGAGACTTTTTTTGACCAATCAGGGCCCAGTAAATAATTTATGTAATATACATTTATATATTTTATATTTATATAATATATAATTTATGTAATATATATATATATTTATACAACAGTTAGTTCCGACCTTACAATCTGATTGGTTGAGAAGCGTTCTAACCGTGCTGATATTCGTGATAACAGCACGGCCTTTTCACACCACAACTGTATTACTCCGCTGACGTGTTGCCAGTAACGACAAGCTTCATGCACACAAACGCGCACGCAGGCGACACCGACTTTATTCCCGATCGCGTTTTAAATCCGTTATCTGATATACAATCTAGCGCACTGTGTAGGGAACAAAAATCAGTTATCTAATTCACTATTTAGTGCACTATGTAGGGAACATAAATCCGTGATCTGATACACAATCTAGCGCACTGTGTAGGGAACATAAATCTGTGATCTGATACACAATCTAGCGCACTGTGTAGGGAACATAAATCCGTTATCTGATACACAATCTAGCGCACTGTGTAGGGAACATAAATCAGTTATCTAATTCACTATTTAGTGCACTATGTATGGAACATAAATCCGTGATCTGATACACAATCTAGTGCACTATGTAGGGAACATAAATCCGTGATCTGATACACAATCTAGTGCACTATGTAGGGAACTTTAATGTGTTTGTAACGTGAACAGTTAGCTTAATAGCCCAGTTAGCAGCTTCTAAAAGTTCTGTTATCACCCATAATCCATTGGTGTGTGTGAGAGCTTTTTTATTTATTTTTTCCCTTCGGAGGTTTTTGCCTTCTTCTTCTTGTTCTTCTTATCTCCCTAAAATGAGTTTTTGCAACTTGGGATTTGCTTTGTAGTGTTAAACTACAGTTATATTGGTTGTGGAACTACTTTTTGGCGGAAGGTATTGTCAATATTAAAGCATATTTATTATGAAATTCAGGGCTTCTTTGATTTATTTTCTTTCTTTATTTTGTAAAAACTGTTGTCGCCTTCGGCTCGTGCCTGCGACCGAATCACAGCCGTGATGTTATTCGCGATAACACACTCCCTCTCATGTTCTATTGCTTAAATATTATATATATATACAGTGTATCACAAAAGTGAGTACACCCCTCACATTTCTGCAGATATTTAAGTATATCTTTTCATGGGACAACACTGACAAAATGACACTTTGACACAATGAAAAGTAGTCTGTGTGCAGCTTATATAACAGTGTAAATTTATTCTTCCCTCAAAATAACTCAATATACAGCCATTAATGTCTAAACCACCGGCAACAAAAGTGAGTACACCCCTAAGAGACTACACCCCTAAATGTCCAAATTGAGCACTGCTTGTCATTTTCCCTCCAAAATGTCATGTGACTCGCTAGTGTTACTAGGTCTCGGGTGTGCATAGGGAGCAGGTGTGTTCAATTTAGTAGTACAGCTCTCACACTCTCTCATACTGGTCACTGAAAGTACCAACATGGCACCTCATGGCAAAGAACTCTTTGAGGATCTTAAAAGACGAATTGTTGCGCTACATGAAGATGGCCAAGGCTACAAGAAGATTGCCAACACCCTGAAACTGAGCTGCAGCACAGTGGCCAAGATCATCCAGCGTTTTAAAAGAGCAGAGTCCACTCAGAACAGACCTCGCGTTGGTCGTCCAAAGAAGCTGAGTGCACGTGCTCAGTGTCACATCCAACTGCTGTCTTTGAAAGATAGGCGCAGGAGTGCTGTCAGCATTGCTACAGAGATTGAAAAGGTGGGGGGTCAGCCTGTCAGGGCTCAGACCATACGCCGCACACTACATCAAATTGGTCTGCATGGCTGTCACCCCAGAAGGAAGCCTCTTCTGAAGTCTCTACACAAGAAAGCCCGCAAACAGTTTGCTGAAGACATGTCAACAAAGGACATGGATTACTGGAACCATGTCCTATGGTCTGATGAGACCAAGATTAATTTGTTTGGTTCAGATGGTCTCAAGCATGTGTGGTGGCAATCAGGTGAGGAGTACAAAGATAAGTGTGTCATGCCTACAGTCAAGCATGGTGGTGGGAATGCCATGGTCTGGGGCTGCATGAGTGCAGCAGGTGTTGGGGAGTTACATTTCATTGAGGGACACATGAACTCCAATATGTACTGTGAAATACTGAAGCAGAGCATGATCCCCTCCCTCCGGAAACTGGGTCGCAGGGCAGTGTTCCAGCATGATAATGACCCCAAACACACCTCTAAGACGACCACTGCTTTATTGAAGAGGCTGAGGGTAAAGGTGATGGACTGGCCAAGCATGTCTCCAGACCTAAACCCAATAGAACATCTTTGGGGCATCCTCAAGCGGAAGGTGGAGGAGCGCAAAGTCTCGAATATCCGCCAGCTCCGTGATGTCGTCATGGAGGAGTGGAAAAGCATTCCAGTGGCAACCTGTGAAGCTCTGGTAAACTCCATGCCCAGGAGAGTTAAGGCAGTTCTGGGAAATAATGGTGGCCACACAAAATATTGACACTTCAGGAACTTTCACTAAGGGGTGTACTCACTTTTGTTGCCGGTTGTTTAGACATTAATGGCTGTATATTGAGTTATTTTGAGGGAAGAATAAATTTACACTGTTATATAAGCTGCACACAGACTACTTTTCATTGTGTCAAAGTGTCATTTTGTCAGTGTTGTCCCATGAAAAGATATACTTAAATATCTGCAGAAATGTGAGGGGTGTACTCACTTTTGTGATACACTGTATATATATATATATATATATATATATATATATATATATACTGTACAGTGTATCACAAAAGTGAGTACACCCCTCACATTTCTGCAAATATTTCATTATATCTTTTCATGGGACAACACTATAGACATGAAACTTGGATATAACTTAGAGTAGTCAGTGTACAACTTGTATAGCAGTGTAGATTTACTGTCTTCTGAAAATAACTCAACACACAGCCATTAATGTCTAAATAGCTGGCAACATAAGTGAGTACACCCCACAGTGAACATGTCCAAATTGTGCCCAAATGTGTCGTTGTCCCTCCCTGGTGTCATGTGTCAAGGTCCCAGGTGTAAATGGGGAGCAGGGCTGTTAAATTTGGTGTTTTGGGTACAATTCTCTCATACTGGCCACTGGATATTCAACATGGCACCTCATGGCAAAGAACTCTCTGAGGATGTGAGAAATAGAATTGTTGCTCTCCACAAAGATGGCCTGGGCTATAAGAAGATTGCTAACACCCTGAAACTGAGCTACAGCACGGTGGCCAAGGTCATACAGCGGTTTTCCAGGACAGGTTCCACTCGGAACAGGCTTCGCCAGGGTCGACCAAAGAAGTTGAGTCCACGTGTTCGGCGTCATATCCAGAGGTTGGCTTTAAAAAATAGACACATGAGTGCTGCCAGCATTGCTGCAGAGGTTGAAGACGTGGGAGGTCAGGCTGTCAGTTCTCAGACCATACGCCGCACACTGCATCAACTCGATCTGCATGGTCGTCATCCCAGAAGGAAGCTGACGCACAAGAAAGCCAGCAAACAGTTTGCTGAAGACAAGCAGTCCAAGAACATGGATTACTGGAATGCCCTGTGGTCTGACGAGACCAAGATAAACTTGTTTGGCTCAGATGGTGTCCAGCATGTGTGGCGGCGCCCTGGTGAGAAGTACCAAGACAACTGTATCTTGCCTACAGTCAAGCATGGTGGTGGTAGCATCATGGTCTTGGGCTGCATGAGTGTTGCTGGCACTGGGGAGCTGCAGTTCATTGAGGGAAAGATGAATTCCAACATGTACTGTGACATTCTGAAACAGAGCATGATCCCCTCCCTTCGAAAACTGGGCCTCATGGCAGTTTTCCAACAGGATAACGACCCCAAACACAACCTCCAAGATGACAACTGCCTTGCTGAGGAAGCTGAAGGTAAAGGTGATGGACCAAACCCAATTGAGCACCTGTGGCAAATCCTCAAGTGGAAGGTGGAGGAGTTCAAGGTGTCTAACATCCACCAGCTCCGTGATGTCATCATGGAGGAGTGGAAGAGGATTCCAGTAGCAACCTGTGCAGCTCTGGTGAATTCCATGCCCAGGAGGGTTAAGGCAGTGCTGGATAATAATGGTGGTCACACAAAATATTGACACTTTGGGCACAATTTGGACATGTTCACTGTGGGGTGTACTCACTTATGTTGCCAGCTATTTAGATATTAATGGCTGTGTGTTGAGTTATTTTCAGAAGACAGTAAATCTACACTGCTATACAAGTTGTACACTGACTACTCTAAGTTATATCCAAGTTTCATGTCTATAGTGTTGTCCCATGAAAAGATATAATGAAATATTTGCAGAAATGTGAGGGGTGTACTCACTTTTGTGATACACTGTATATATATATATATATATATATAATATATATATATATCATTTAAATGCAGAAACAAATGACCCAGCATCCAACAGGAGACACAACCGGTGCCTTCTGTTTTACAAAGTTGCCCCACCATCACCAACTCACCAACAGTTTAGGGAAGGCCATTCCTGCTCCAGCCAGTGTCCTGCAGAGTCCTGACCTCAGCCCCACTCACCAGCTCTGGAGTGAACCAAAACACCAACTGAGGCTCTTGGCAAGCCATACAAACGCTCCCTTGACTAAATGAGCACAAATTCCCACAGACACTCTTCAACGTCTTGTGAGAAGCTTCTTATAAGAGTGCCTGTTGTTCTAGCTGGAAAGATCCAACAGAGGTCACTCTGTTTTAATACCTATATAGTTTTTTAGCACTGTTAGCCTTACATACTGTAATTAGCAGTGCTAGTTTCATTTAGCTTAATTAACTCTGTTATCCTTACTGTAATCAGCACCGTTAGCCTCACTTACACTTTCTGCATTTAGTAGACGCTTTTATCCAAGGCGACTTACATTCTAAGCAATTGAGGGTTAAGGGCCTTGCTCAAGGGCCCAACAGTGGCAACCTGGCAGTGGTGGGGTTTAAACCAGCGACTTTTTGCTTACTAGTCCAAGACTTTAACCTCTAGGCCAAGACGGCCCTATTACAGTGCTATACAAACACTGTGATCTTTTGACGGAGCACAACAGAGGGCATGGGGTAAGTGGGTATATTCAATGATGGGATAATTTAATGAGGAATAATAGTGGTTGAAATAGTCTGAACTACCCCCCCCTCTCAGCACACACACTTGATTTCCCCCTCCTGCTAGTCTGCTAGTTGCTGTCACTATAATTTGCTTATTCCTGCTTAGTGCTAATGCCCCCCACACATGTTCTAATAATACACTGTAAGTGCTCGCCCAGCAGCCTCCTGCCTTAAAAGCTACACTCTATAGGAATCAGCTCTTAAACATAGTGTGTGTACGTGTGTGTGTGTGTGTGTGTGTGTGTGTTCGACCTCATGCTGGTAAATTGGCTCCCGTTCGCTAATGTCAGACTGAACTGAGTGACAGAGCGACGTGCTCTCTCCCACCTCCCCGCCTACCATCCTCAACACTGCACTTACAATCATAACTGTACAACATGGCATGCAATTCAGAGTTAAGGAGCTTGAACCAGTGACCTTTCGATCAATAGTCCAGTACCTTGAGGACTATGTTACCAGTGCCCGTTATTATGGAATTAGCCTTCCTTCTCTGTTACTATTTACTGTGCTGTGAAGATTCACTTTGATTCAGACTTTCATTCAGCCCCAGCTCCTGGTTGGTGTTCCAACTCGTCCCGGATGTATTGAGACACGTTCAGGTCCAAACTATGTGGACATCTTACCATGAGCTTGCTGGACGTCCCATTTCAAAAACAAATGCTATTAAAAACAGAGTGACCTCTGTGTGATCTTTTCAGTGAGAACAACAACAGAAGGCTTCTCACAAGACTTTGAAATATGTCTGTGGGAATTTGTGCCTGTTCAGTCAAATCATGACAGCATTTGATGTTCCAGTTCATTCCAGAGTTCAGGTCAGGACGCTGTACACTGACCATTTTGAAGCAAGAGCTTCTTTCTTTTAATTTATGGCAAACCTCTTATTTGTGGGGGTTTTGATGACATCTGACCATACTACGAGACTAATTTTCTCTTAGCATGAGGTGACAGTTCAAGTTTTACTTCCAACCTTGGCAAAGAGACCACTCTTCCAGGTACTTTGTACTTAACAGTTTGTATTGATGAGCTCTGACCTCAGGTTCATGGTGGCTCGGTGGGTAGCACTGTCGCCTTCACAGCAAGAAGGTCCTGGGTTCGATCCCCAGGCGGAGCAGTCCGGGTCCTTTATGTGTGGAGTTTGCATGTTCTCCCCGTGTCTGCGTGGGTTTTTTTTTCCGTGAGCAAAAACATGCAGTCAGGCTAATTGGAGACACTGAATTGCTCTATGGGTAAATGTGTGTGTGTGTGTGTCTACCCTTCGATGGACTGGCGCCCCGTCCAGGGTGTTTCTGTGTGCCTTGCGCTCAAGTAGGTAGGAGTGTCTTATAGAGTGGACAGTGAGTGGACACAGTATTTAAAAACTCCAGCAGCGCTGCTGTGTCTGATTCACTCATACCAGCACAACACACACTAACACACCACCACCATGTCAGTGTCACTGCAGTGCTGAGAATGATCCACCACCTAAATAATACCTGCTCTGTGGTGGTCCTGTGGGGGTCCTGACCATTGAAGAACAGGATGAAAGGGGGCTAAAAAGGTATGTAGAGAAACAGATAGACTACAGTCAGTAATTGTAGAGCTACAAAGTGCTTCTATATGGTAAGTGGAGCTGATAAAATGGACAGTGAGTGTAGAAACAAGGAGGTGGTTTTAATGTTATGGCTGATCGGTGTAAATATTAGTCATAACACAATATGAGTACAGACATGGCAGATTCTCATCATATCAAGCAAGAACAGCATTGTTGGCATGGCAGCCTTAAATCTACAGGCTTCAGCCTCAGGAGGTTGAAAAGGTTCATGCCACAAAAGTGCAAATATAAACAAAATCATTAATAATAAGAATCCGGTATCCTTAATTATTAAAGCATAACAAAAAAGGGAGAACAGGCCACCTCACCCACTGTCAGCAAACCTGAGCGATCGCATGTGAGAGGCAGAACGACGGCAACATAAAATCCCTGATCATTACAAATCTTTATCATCATAAGTACAGAATTCTTTACAGAATTGTTTTATTTTGGCTACATTGGAGGGTTTTACAGCATGAACCACCCATTTAAGGTCTCGCCACAGCTTCTCAGTGAGATTTAAGTCAGGACTTTGTCTCGGCTACTAGAAAACCTTGGACCTGCTTGTGTCCATTGGCACATTATCGCATGAGCTTTAGATCACAAACCGATGGATGGACGTTCTACTTCAGGATTTTTTGATAGAGAGCAAAATTCATGGTTCCATCAGGTCCTGCAGAAGCAAAGCAGCCCCAGATCACCACAAAACCACCACCACGTTTCACTATTGGTATGATGTTCTTATTGTACTGTAGAATGAAGTGTTAGCTTTACGCCAGACATAACAAAACCCACGTTCAAAATGTTCCACCTTTGACTCATCAGTCTACACTGATCATGTGATTAAAGGTTTAGCTCACACAGAAAACTCCACTAAAATAAAAGTAAATAAATACATAATGTAGCAATGCCACTGAGAGTTCAAGGTTAATTGGAGTATTAAGTAATCCTACAGCATTGAGCAGACGCTCTTATTAGCAAAGTGACTTTCTTACTTTCTTTACTCTAGTACAAACAGACAAGCATGTAGGAACACAAATCTACTGCAACACTGTATAGATAGACCTATTTGGGTTTTTTGGTGTGTAGAATAAAAAATATTGGGTTGATTTCCATTTAAGTGTGTAGTAAAAAGGTGATAACGGTCACCAGGGAAGTTTATTCCACCATTTGGGTAATAGTACAGAGAAGAACCTTGATCCCCATCTTTCTGCTTTTCTGTTCTTCTGATATACGAATCAAGATGAGCCAGACTTGTGGTTGGAAGGGTGTGTGGTACAGAATAGCGTTTGTTCTCCAGGGTAGGACAGGACCGGTCTGGTTTTGGCTTTGTAGCCAAGCATTATTGTTTTGAATTGAATGAGAGTGTAGCGGTGGGGTGATGGGGCAGCATTGGGGTCTGATAGGGTCCATGCCAGGCATGATAGAAGACCTGCCAGAAGGAAGAGGCAGTAGTCCAAGGTCAAAATGATTGGACAGTGGACAAGAATCTGAGTGGCTTCCACAGAGAGAAACGGTTGAATCTTTATGATGGTGTAGAGTAAGAACTGGTGTAATTTTGTCAGGTTAGCAACATGAGCAACACCAAGCTATCATCCATTATCATTATCAGGTTTAATTTGAGAGTCATGCTGACAGATATCTGGGAAGAAAAACAACTCAGTCTTACTGGGGGTAAGTTTCAGGTGATGAGTTGACATCCATCTGAGACCTACTGTATGTGTTTGAAGAAGGGAATTACTGGATGAGCTGGTTACTGGTCATCGGCACAGGAGTGGTAAGAGAGACCATGAGGGGATATGACCAAGAGATCGGATGTATATGGGAAAAAGAAGAGGACCAAGTGCAGAACCCTGTGGGACTCAAAACACTGATCATCCATAACATTAAAATCACCTCCTAGTTTCCACACTTACTGTCCATTTTATCAGCTCCACTTACCATATACAAGCACTTTGTAGTTCTACAATTACTGACTGTAGTACATCTGTTTCTCTACATGCTTTGTTAGCCCCCTTTCATGCTGTTCTTCAATGGTCAGGACCCCCACAGAGCAGGTATTATTTGGGTGGTGGGTCATTCTCAGCACTGCAGTGACACTGACATGGTGGTGGTGTGTTAGTGTGTGTTGTGCTGGTATGAGTGGATCAGACCTGTGGGCAGCGTCCTGTGACCACGGATGAAGGTCTAGAAGATGACCAACTCAAACAGCAGCAATAGATGAGCGATCGTCTCTGACTTTACATCTACAAGGTGGACCAACTAGGTAGGAGTGTCTAATAGAGTGGACAGTGAGTGGACACGGTATTTAAAAACTCCAGCAGCGCTGCTGTGTCTGATCCACTCATACCAGCACAACACACACTAACACACCACCACTATGTCAGTGTCACTGCAGTGCCAAAAATAAAAAATAGTAACAGTGACAGTAATAATATTATATGTAAGTAGTAATTAGTATAGAGATTGATGTTATTGATCTTTTCCTGATAGAATATGAAAGGCAACCAAGTCTCAGCGGTGCTACCGGGCTGGCTAGGCACTTGACAGACACAACAGGCCGTCACTTCAGGGTAGTGAAAGGACATGTCAGGCACAGCTTGCCTCTCCATACTTGTTATGTACTGTATCTTTCTGAGAGTTTAGTGCTGGTCGGTGTAAAGAAGCGGGCGGTGAGTGCGCACGTGTTTGGGGATGGGTGCTAGTCTGAAGCTCTCATTGGCCATCGTAGGAGTGGTGCAAGTGGCAGGGGAGTTGTAATAAAGAAATGAAAATACCAAAAGAAAAAAAATGTGCTTGCATTGCTAGGGTTGCCAGATTATAGCACGGGGGGAAAAAAAAACGTGTCAACAAAACCTGAAAATTTTACTTTAATTAAAAACCATTAATGAAATACATTGGAGACTGAATTGTGAGTAGTAAAGAACTCATAAAAGTCTATAAGAGTTAAAAAATCTTATTATCAGACCACAAGGTCACACATATTGAGCGGTGTTCACTGAGACTCTTAATTCTGCTTTAAGCAGGAGTATAACTATGAGGAGTTAATGCACAGGCAATTAAAATCATACTCAGAAGGCTAAAATATACATTTTCCGCTACAAACACGAGTAATGATAGATTTTATTCAGGCATTATTGGACTGACAGGGAAACATGAAGCCAATATATAAAATCCCCATTATTTTATAAGAAGTGGTTATAAGATCTAGTAGAGGAGAACAGTGGAACTGAGTTATAGAGGAGAAGATGTGGGTTTATTAATCTCGTGAGGAGAGACGTTACATCTGTGTTTGGTGAAGTTTCATGAAGGAGCATATGGTTGAAACAAGGATCCATATGGAGCGCTTATTACATCTCTCACTTTCCGTCTGTACTCTGAGGCTCGTCTCTAGAAATAAACAGGTACCGAGGAGGTGAGACGACTTTATTTATATCCTCTCTGTCTCTGCAGAACGTTACGCCATTGTGTATCAGTGTCCTGCATCACTGCTTTAAAAAAAACACCTGCATCACACACAGCAATGCAACCATCACAAAGATGATGATGGTAGAGATGTTTTTGCATGATGACACTGGGTCTGTCTCAAAACCTTGAAATTTAGGAGGCAGACTATTGAGACGCTCTAGTTAAATGGCTCTAGTGACGTCTATGTAATCTGTTCATTTACATTTTCAGCATTTAGCAGATGCTTTTATCCAAAGGGACTTACACAATGAGCGGAACACGATGAGCAATTGAGGGTTAAGGACTTTGCTCAGGGACCCAACAGTGGCAACTAGGTGGTGGTGGGGCTTGAACCGGCAACCGTCTGTTTACTAGTCTAGTACCTGAACCACTGAGCTATCACTGGTCCTTATCATGAGCTATCATTTAAAACAACAGCCGCTTTTCTGAGAAGGCTTCTCACAAGATGTTGAAGTACGTGTATGTCTGTGGGAATTTGTGCTTACTCAGTCAAAAAGTGACACAGTCATGCTGGAACAAATCTATCAAATCAAAGTTTACTTCTCACGAACATTGTCATACATGGTAAAATAGGCAGAGAAACATGGCACTAAAAGCTGTGTAAAGTTATGAGAATAACATGGTGGTGGTGTGTTAGTGTATGTTGTGCTGGTATGAGTGGATCAGACATAGATGCACTGCTGGAGTTTTTAAACACCTCACTCTCACTGCTGGACTGAGAATAGTCCACCAACCAAAAATATTTCCAGACAGATAGATAGGCAGATAGACAGACAGATAGACAGACAGATAGACAGACAGACAGATAGACAGACAGGCAGATAGATAGATAAGCAGATAGACAGACAGATAGATAGATAGATAGATAGATAGATAGATAGATAGATAGATAGATAGATAGATAGATAGAGTGTATCACAAAAGTGAGTACACCCCTCACATTTCTGCAAATATTTTATTATATCTTTTCATGGGACAACACTATAGAAATAAAACTTGGATATAACTTAGAGTAGTCAGTGTACAACTTGTACAGCAGTGTAGATTTACTGTCTTCTGAAAATAACTCAACACACAGCCATTAATGTCTAAATAGCTGCAACATAAGTGAGTACACCCCACAGTGAACATGTCCAAATTGTGCCCAAAGTGTCAATATTTTGTGTGACCACCATTATTATCCAGCACTGCCTTAACCCTCCTGGGCATGGAATTCACCAGAGCTGCACAGGTTGCTACTGGAATCCTCTTCCACTCCTCCATGATGACATCACGGAGCTGGTGGATGTTAGACACCTTGAACTCCTCCACCTTCCACTTGAGGATGCGCCACAGGTGCTCAATTGGGTTTAGTCCATCACCTTTACCTTCAGCTTCCTCAGCTAGGCAGTTGTCATCTTGGAGGTTGTGTTTGGGGTCGTTATCCTGTTGGAAAACTGCCATGAGGCCCAGTTTTCGAAGGGAGGGGATCATGCTCTGTTTCAGAATGTCACAGTACATGTTGGAATTCATGTTTCCCTCAATGAACTGCAGCTCCCCAGTGCCAGCAACACTCATGCAGCCCAAGACCATGATGCTACCCTCCTGCTTGACTGTAGGCAAGATACAGTTGTCTTGGTACTTCTCACCAGGGCGCCGCCACACATGCTGGACACCATCTGAGCCAAAGAAGTTTATCTTGGTCTCGTCAGACCACAGGGCATTCCAGTAATCCATGTTCTTGGACTGCTTGTTTTCAGCAAACTGTTTGCTGGCTTTCTTGTGCGTCAGCTTCCTTCTGGGATGACGACCATGCAGACCGAGTTGATGCAGTGTGCGGCGTATGGTCTGAGCACTGACAGGCTGACCTCCCACGTCTTCAACCTCTGCAGCAATGCTGGCAGCATTCATGTGTCTATTTTTTAAAGCCAACCTCTGGATATGACGCCGAACACGTGGACTCAACTTCTTTGGTCGACCCTGGCGAAGCCTGTTCCGAGTGGAACCTGTCCTGGAAAACCGCTGTATGACCTTGGCCACCATGCTGTAGCTCAGTTTCAGGGTGTTAGCAATCTTCTTATAGCTCAGGCCATCTTTGTGGAGAGCAACAATTCTATTTCTCACATCCTCAGAGAGTTCTTTGCCTTGAGGTGCCATGTTGAATATCCAGCGGCCAGTATGAGAGAATTGTACCCAAAACACCAAATTTAACAGCCCTGCTCCCCATTTACACCTGGGACCTTGACACATGACACCAGGGAGGGATAACGACACATTTGGTCACAATTTGGACATGTTCACTGTGGGGTGTACTCACTTATGTTGCCAGCTATTTAGACATTAATGGCTGTGTGTTGAGTTATTTTCAGAAGACAGTAAATCTACACTGCTATACAAGCTGTACACTGACTACTCTAAGTTATATCCAAGTGTCATGTCTATAGTGTTGTCCCATGAAAAGATATAATGAAATATTTGCAGAAATGTGAGCGGTGTACTCACTTTTGTGATACACTGTATATGCAGCCACTGTAGGGCCCTTAACCTTCTCTGCTCCAGGGGTGCCATACAACAGTCGACCCTGTGCTCTAACCCCAACTTTCACACTAGCTTCATTGTACTGTACACATGTATCTGTATATATGACAAATAAAAACGTTTCTATTTATGAACAGAAAATGTCCTTCCCTAAACTGTTGCAAAGTTGGAAGCATTGAGTTTCCTTCATATAATTGATTTATTACACCTGTTAGTGATTGTTGTCTCGGCTTTGTTTACACTGAACTTCACGTCAGCTTCAATTTCAGCCTCTTAGATCAGATCCTGATCAAACCGTCACTTCTGAAAATCCCATCAGCATCAGCGTGATCCTGCCACTACGGTCCAGTGCATCCTGAGCCACGTGCATCATTCATTCCAATGTCTGACAGCGTCCTCCCCGCGTTTCCATCATTAATCATGTGAGTGACGTCCACCGAGCGTCCACCGACAGGCCGCCACCTACATACACACACACCTACATACACACACACCCTACACACATACACACCTACACACACACATTTACACACACACCTACATACACACACATACCTACATACATACACACCTACCTACCACATACACCCTACACACATACACACAAACCCTACACACATACACACCTACACAAACACATGCCTACATACATACACACAAACCCTACAAACATACACACCTACACACATACACACACATGCCTACACAAACACACAGACCTACACACACACCTACACACATACATCTACACACTTCTACTCACACATACACACACATGCCTACACACACACCTACACACACATACCTACATACACACACACACATGCCTACACACATACATACCTACCTACACACACATGCCTACACACACACCTACACACAAACACTTTCACACATACCTACACACACATACCTACATACACACACATGCCTACACACATACACACCTACCTACACACATACACCTACACACTTCTACACACACCTACACACACAGACATGCCTACATACACACACATATACCTTCACACACACACATACACACACACACCTACACAAACACACACACACATCTACCTACACACACATACACACACACACGCCTAGACACACCTACCCACACACTTACACATGCACCTGTACACACAAACACCTGCACACACACACTTACACACACACTGAAAATCCCATCAGCATGATCCTGTCACTACAGTCAGTGCATCCTGAGCCACGTCTAAACGCATCAATCATTCTAACAACTGGCCAGTTCTTCCCGCCTACACACCTATACACACACCTATACAAACACACACCTACACACACACCTACAAATCTCTGTGTTAACTCTGTTCTCTGTGCTGCCTTCATTAGCTGGTTGCAGGACGGGAGCGGGTTGTTAAAGGTGTTTCTCGGCTGCTTATCCGCGGTGTGACTCCGTCTCTACTCCGCCCTCCCGCGGCCCAGTTCGGCGGCGTGGAGAGACGCTGGCGCTGCAGGTGTCTCTCTCTCCGTCTGACGCCCGACATAACGATGTTACCGCGGCCGTGCCGCCTCCGTTCTGTAACTTTAATGCCCGTCGATTCCTTTCATCATCTCTCAGGCTGCGTTCTCCTCCGCGCTTCGCCGCTCTCGGCTGGCGATCGGCATTTCGCTCGATTTTTCCGGAAACGTTCAGACAGGACGCACGCTGCAACTCTTCCTTCTGCACATCTTCAATTCATCACAGCTCAGTTTGAGCTCTGGATCTTATTCTTAGATCTCTCTACGTCTGAAAACCCTGTGATCTCTCTACATAGATGCATTTCAGGTCATCCTACACTCCTGAAAAGAGGGCGTGTCTAAATTCTTAGATTCCTTAAAATGCTTCTACTGAGGCGCCTTAATTCTGAGTGATAATCTGACTGAATAACGAGGGAGTGTCATGGCAGATGAATGCGGAGCAACCAACAGAGTTCTTTTAAATGTAAATAAATTCTCATTGATGTTTAATCTGTATAAAGGTGCACAAGTGTCGTTTATTCATAAATTCAGGCTCGTCAGAGACAGTTTAACCATTTTCAGTACACAGAGGGAGACATTAGCTAGACATTGAACGGCCTAAGGCTAACTGCGTTAGTTTAGTAAACTAAAACCACGGTGACAAAATTACCTAATCTAAGTAGTGCATCTAAATAATCTGCCTTATGAGCTCCATGTCTTATTACAACCCGCTCTACTGAGGCAGCTGATCAGGTAAGTAGTAGGCAGCAAGGCAGCTCACTAGGTTTTCAAACAAACATGTTATGACCAAAAGTATCTGGACACCCCTTTTAATTCTAGACTTCAGGTAAGTCCCGGTCCTGTTCTGCTTATAAAGTTGTGGTTTGTCAGTATTGTTTTGAAGAAAGTCCAGAAAGCCTTTACAGAGCTCTCACCTCAACCCTGTGTCCAGTGGGAAAAAAAGTAGTAATTATGGTGAAGGGGAAAATCCAGCAGTCACTTATAAACAGTTGCAGGATGACCTGAATGCAGCAAGAACAACAATTACAAACACAACAAATCAATAAGCAATGAACTGCACCTTAATCATTTCCATTATTTCTACACCCCTGCTGCTCTGCAAAATTTGTCCATAAGCATTTATATGGAAACAGAATTCAAATGGTCATGTTTAGATAGCTTTTGGCCAATGGATCAGACCCACTGTGGCCCTGACCAGGATGAAGAGGTGGTAAAATAGACAGTAAATAAATAAATAAATGTTTAGAAAATTGGGTCTGAGGTCTGAACTAGGTTGTGTGTCTGAAATAGTATGACGGACTGGCGCCCTGTTCTGCAGCCACTGTTTCCTTGTGGAACTGGGCCCACTGTGACCCTGATCATAATAAAGTAGTTAATGAAATGAAATAAAATGAAAATGTTTAGAAATAAGAAAGAATCAATCCAAGGAAGGGGACGTAACTGAAGTAAATGTATCAAGGCATACACTACATGGACAAAAGTAGTGGGGCATGATATGCTTCTAACTTGGCAGCAACAGTTTAGGGAAGGCCTTTTCGGCTCATGGTCAGGTGTCTGAATACTTTCGACTCTAAACTTAAAGCCATAATATCATAAAACTGGTTTTAAGTAAGTAAGTAAGTAAAAACATATACTCAAGTGAAGAAACGTTTTCAAAAATCATTTGGTTTTGAAGACTGTCTGTGGAAATTTGTGCCCGTTTAGTCAAAAGATGACTGAATTTGTATGGCTGGGTGCTAATGTTGTGTAAAGTTCTGTGCAGGACACTGGAGTTACTTTAAATGGAGCTTTTCATCTTGCTTTGTGCACAGGAAAGGAAAGGGTCTTCCCTAAACTGTTGCTGCAATGTCGGAAGCATATGATTCTCTTAATATATGTTTTATTACACCTGTTAGCAACTGTCGTGTCTGAAAGACCTGAATTTATAAATGAGAAGGGGCGTGTGAATAGTGCGTACACTGTAACTCAGTTTAATTAAGAGTATCAGACAGGGAATTTATTTCTCGTTAGGAATTAATTACGTTCTTTGAAGGATAAATCGGACCTAAAACCATGAGGGACCGACTTTCATCTTTAAGCACGTTAAGTTCAGAGTAAAGCACGAGTTTCATTTATTATTCATTTATGTCTTTGAGCTTGTGTGTCACGTATGTAGATGCTTAAATCAAATAAAATAAATAAATAAATAAAGCAAAAATAGCTCAACATTAAACCGCTCTCTGTTACCTCCTGGGCCCTGCAGCAGGGCTTCAGCTGCGGGGTTGCCGGAGGGGTTCGGGACGGTTCAGAGAATAAAAATCAGCCACTTTGTTCTGGACATGTTCAACACCGGCTTGCTGGAGGGGAAAAAGGAAAGAAAGAACTTCCATTATGGGACAAACTGATCTCGTCCTGCTTCTACATTACACTCGAGACCAAATCTTACGGTGCTATCAGCCTGACCGGTCTATTACTTCTGGCTTAACAGCGGCAACTTGGCGGTGGTTGTTGGGGCTTGAACCAGCAACCTTGCGAGTGCTTGAGTGCAGCCAGTGAGGATGTTGTGCAACCAGCAGGGAAAATTTACATTTACAGCATTTTGCAGACGCTTTTATCCAAAGTGACTTACAGCACTAAGACAGTATACTGTATAAGCTATTGAGGGTTAAGGGCCTTGCTCAAGGGCCCAACAGTGGCAACCTGGCAGTGGTGGGGCTTGAAGCTGTGATCTTTTGATTACTAGTCCTGTACCTTAACCTCTAGGCTACAACTGCCTGTTATAATTATATTATGTATTTAAAGGCAGTTGTAGTCTTGTCAAGTCAAGTCAAGTCAACTTTATTTATATAACGCTTTTTACAATAGACATTGTCTCAAAGCAACTTTACAAAATCCAGGACCAACAGATACAAAAACCCCTGTTGAGCAAGCCGAGGGTGACTGTGGCAAGGAAAAACTCCCTGAAAATTACAGGAAGAAACCTTGAGAGGAACCAGACTCAGCAGGGCCCATCCTTCTTGGGTGGCCTGGAGGATACTTTAAATAAATACACGATTTACACAAATCATACAAACACAGAATTAAATGATCTAAAAGTCATAACTGGTAATAAATAGATAAATAAACAATTAAATAATAATAGAGTTGTTATCCGCTCTAGTCTTCAATAAAGTCTGTAGTGATTTCTTGTCGTTGCAATTACTCCAGACCCGTCACATCTGACAGGAGAAGCATCGTTGTCCCGGCAGTCTCGACTTTAATCCTTAACCTCGGCGGGTAAACAGGTTTCCATCAGAATGCCCTCGGGGTAAAACAACAGTCTTGTGGTTAAGGTACTGGACTAGTAATCAGAAGGTTGAAAATTATAGCCCTGCCACTGCCAGGTTGCCACTGTTGGCCCCTTGAGCAAGGCCCTTAACCCTCAATTGCTTAGATAATATGCTGTCACAACTGTAAGTCACTTAAATAAAAGTCTCTGCCTAATGCCAAAAATGTAAATGTAAGTGGTTAAAGTACTGAACTAATAATAAGAAGGTGGCTGGTTCAAGCCCACTGTTGGGCCCTTAACCATAAATTGCTTAGATTATATACTGTTACAACTGTATGTCATGCTGGATTAAAAAAATATATAGAAGAGAAGAGAAGAGAAAGGAAGAAAGTATAAAGAAGAGAAGTGACGAGAAAACAAGAGAAGTGAAGAGAAGACAAGAGAAGTGAAGAGAAGAGAAGACAAGAGAAAAGAAGTGTAGAGAAGAAAGTATAGAGAAGAGAAAAAAGAAAGTATAAAGAAGAGAAGACAAGTGACAAGAAGAGAATAGAAGTGAAGTGAAAAGAAGAAAAGAGAAAAGAAGTGAGGAGAAGAGAAAAAAAAAGTATAGAGAAGAGAAGACAAGTGAAGAGAAGAGAAAAGAAGTGAAGTGAAGAAAAGAGAAAAGAAGTGAAGAGAAGAGAGAAAAAAAGTAGTGATGAGAAGAGAAAAGAAGTGAACAGAAGAGAAAAGAAGTGAAGAGAAGAGAAAAGAAGTGAAGTGAAGAGAAAAGAAGATAAGAGAAAAGAAGTGAAGAGAAGAGAAGAGAAGTGAAGAGAAGAGAAGAGAAAAAAAAAGTAGTGAAGAGAAGAGAAGAGAAAAGAAGAGAAGAGAAAAGAAGTGAAGAGAAGAGAAGAAAAGAGAAAAGAAGTGAAGAAGAGAAGAGAAAAAAAGTGAAGAGAAGAAAAGAAATGAAGTGAAGAGAAAAGAAGTGAAGAGGAGAAGAGAAAAGAAGTGAAGTGAAGAGAAGACAAGTGAAGAGAAAAGAAAAAAAGCAGTAAAGAGAAGGGAAAACAAGAGAAGAGAGAAGAAGTGAAGAGAAGTGAAGAGAAGAGAAAAGAAGTGAAGAGAAGAGAAAAGAAGTGAAGAGAAGAGAAAAGAAGTGAAAAGAAGAGAGGATAAGTGAAGATAAGAGAAGAGAAAAGAAGTGAAGAGAAGAGAAAAGAACTGAAAAGAACAGAAGAGAAGTAAAGAGAAGAGAAATGCAGATAAGATAAGAGAAGAGAAAAGAAGTGAAGAGAAGAGAAAAGAAGTGAAGAGAAGAGAAGAGAAGTGAAGAGAAAAGAAGTGAGGAGAAAGAGAAGAGAAAAGAAGTGAAGAGAAGAGAAGAGAAAAGAAGTGAAGAGAAGTGAAGAGAAAAAAAAGAATTGGAAAGAAGTGAAGAGAAGAAAAACGAATTGGAAAGAAGAGAAGTAAAGAGAAGAGACAGAGTCAGAGTGTAATTCATCCCAAAAGTGTTGACACACATCTAGTCAAACATCTTTATAGAGCTGCTTTGTGCTCAGGGGCGCAATCATGCTGAAAGAGAAAGCGGACTTCCCCAAACTGTTGCTACAATGTTAAAGCATATCATTTACCTTATATCATTTTTTTATGAACAGCTTTGGAATGGACTTGAACTATTTGGATCAGCGCCCAGCCACACAAATGCTGTTATTTATTTTAGTTTTTTGAATGGGCAAAAATTCCCACAGACGTATTTCAAAGTCTTGTGAGAAGCTTCTCAGAAGAGCGGCTGTTGTTCTAGATAAATATATGGCTTAGAGGTCACTCTGTTTAAATATAGTCCAACAAGCTCATGGTAAGGCGTCCAAATACTTTTGACCTTATAGTTCTTTTTTTGATCTCTGTATATATTAATAATGAAAA